>NC_134359.1:280212388-280257388 GCF_048569485.1 Anomaloglossus baeobatrachus
TCAAACCTGTTAATTTCGGCGAGGTCTGTGTATTAGGATGAGGACAGGGCTATGTCCTTATATCTGTGTATTAGAAGGAGGATGCTTTCGTGTCCTGATATCTGTGTCTTAGAAGGAGGACTGGGCCGTGTCCTGATATCTGTGTATTAGGAGGAGGACTGGGCCGTGTCCTGATATCTGTGTATTAGGAGGAGGACGGGGCCGTGTCCTGATATCTGTGTATTAGGAGAAGGACGGGGCCGTGTCCTGATATCTGTGTATTAGGAGGAGGACTGGGCCGTGTCCTGATATCTGTGTATTAGGAGGAGGACTGGGCCGTGTCCTGATATCTGTGTATTAGGAGGAGGATGGGGCCATGTCCTGATATCTGTGTATTAGGAGAAGGATGGGGCCGTGTCCTGATATCTGTGTATTAGGAGGAGGACGGGGCCGTGTCCTGATGTCTGTGTATTAGGAGGAGGACTGGGCCGTGTCCTGATATCTGTGTATTAGGAGGAGGACGGGGCCGTGTTCTGATATCTGTGTATTAGGAGGAGGACGGGGCCGTGCCCTGATATCTGTGTATTAGGAGGAGGATGGGGCCGTGTCCTGATGGCTGTGTATTAGGAGGGGGACGGGGCCGTGTTCTGATATCTGTGTATTAGGAGGAGGACGGGGCCGGGTCTTGATGTCTGTGTATTAGGAGGAGGACCGGGCCATGCCCTGATATCTGTGTATTAGGAGGAGGACCGGGCCATGCCCTGATATCTGTGTATTAGGAGGAGGACGGGGCCGTGTTCTGATATCTGTGTATTAGGAGGAGGACGGGGCCGTGCCCTGATATCTGTGTATTAGGAGGAGGATGGGGCCGTGTCCTGATGGCTGTGTATTAGGAGGAGGACGGGGCCGGGTCCTGATGTCTGTGTATTAGGAGGATGACGGGGCCGTGTCCTGATATCTGTGTATTAGGAGGAGGACGGGGCCGTGTCCTGATATCTGTGTATTAGGAGGAGGACGGGGCCGTGTCCTGATATCTGTGTATTAGGAGGAGGACGGGGCCGTGTCCTGATATCTGTGTATTAGGAGGGGGACGGGGCCGTGTTCTGATATCTGTGTATTAGGAGGGGGACGGGGCCGGGTTCTGATATCTGTGTATTAGGAGGAGGATCATAGTTGTATACAAGTTTCACTTCCCCCTCTCGTCCGTTGTCATTGATATTATCGCCTTCCATGTTTGCGTCTGTGGTGTTATTACCCCGGCTGTCACTATCCCTCTGCTCCATGACATTTATGAAGCTTTTCACACGTCCATTCCTCTTTTTATTCTCCTCCATATGCTGGATCTGCCATATTTTCTCTTGAGATATGTATATTTTGCTGTTGTTAAAAAGGCCTCAAACCTGTCGTTGGGTGTTCACATGGCAACCACTATGTCTATGAGTGCTGCTATAATTAGGTAGCAAAAGAGCTATATTTTATTGTAGCCTCGCTGGCAAAAAAAAAATAAATTAGAAATGTGTGGAAGTGTGCTCAATAAACATATATGCTTTATATATAATCTGCCTTTCACAAACTATGGCACTGGACAAGTGTCAGTGATGGAGATCGCTGCATCGGTGACTCCAAGGTATCTGCATTGTCTGTTGGAGTATACGGTCGTCTATAAGACATCACCATTTCATTGCTGCTATATTTACACTGCGGCTCGGCTTGTTCGGGTTGGCTTCTGTGTATAAGCACAAGCCCTGCACTGAATATCCTCAATATCACTGCATGTTCTAATGACTGATCCCCTAATTTGCTGCTGGAAAATATTTTTCTATAAAGAGAACCTGTTACTTGACATATATAATCTATTTATTTTATTTTTTTTTTTACCTGTTCTATATCCCAAATCCGGCATTGTTTTTCTTTTATTCCTGCGCTTCTCCATACCTAAGATATGGCCTCCGCTTACCTACCTACAGTCATAGCTGAAAGTGTTGGCACCCTTGAAATTTTTATCAAAAAATTATTGGAATTGCACGTTTTGTTATACACATATTTACTTCATTTATGTGTATTGGAACAACACAAAAAAACTGAGGGAAAAAAAGAAAATAGGACATAATTTCCAACTAAACCCCCAAAATGGGTCGGACAAAATTGTTGGCACCCTCAGTTTAATATTTGATCACCCTTTGGAATAAATAAGTGCAATCAGTCGCTTCGTATAACCATCACAAGCTTCTTCCCCCTCTCACCAGGAATTTCGGACTCTTCTTTATAAACTGCTCCAGGTCTCTCATATATGAAGGCGTCTTCTCCCAAAAGCAATTTTAGGATCTCTCCACATGTGTCAATGGCATTTACCGTAGATCCGGACTCCCTGCTGCCACTTCAGAACTCTCCAGCGCTTTTTCATTTATTTCTTTGGGCTTCTTGAAGTATGTTTGGGGTCATTGTCCTACTTGAAGACCTATGACCTAGGACACAAACCCCGCTTTCTGATACTGGGCACTACATGGCAACCAAAAATCCTTTGGTATCTTCAGATTTCATGATGTCTTGCACACAGTCAAGGCCCCTAGTGCCAGAGGCAGCAAAACATCCCCAAAATATCGCTGACCTCCACCATACGTGACTGTAGGTACTGTGTTTTCTTTGAAGGCTTAATTCCGGTTTCTGTAAACAGTAGAATGATCTGCCATCCCAAAAAAACTCCATCTTGTTCTCATCTGTCCACACAAGGAGTTGGTTACCCATGTATATTCTGGCAAACTGCAGTCTAGCTTCTTTGTCTCTGTGTCAGCAGTGGGGTCCTTCTGGGTCTCCTCCATAGTGTTTAATTTCAGTGTGGACGGATAGTTCTCACTGACACTGATGCCCCTGAGCCTGCAGGTCAGCTTGAATTTCTATGTAACTTGATTGAGGCTTATCCACCATTCTCTCTGTCCTGCGTTGCAACCATTCATCACTTTTTCTCTGCCATCCACGTCAAGGGAGATTAGCTACAGTGTCATTGATTGATTGTAAACTTCTTGATTTATGTTTGCACCGTGGACAAAGAAACATCAAGATCTCTGGAGATGGACTTGTAAGCTTGATATTGTTGATATTTTTCACCAACTTTAGTTCTCAAGCCCTCAGACAGTTCACTTCTCTTCTCTTTCTGTTCTCCATGCTTAGTTTGGCACACAGACTCACAATGTAAAGATTGAGTCAACCTCTCCCCTTTTTTATCTGGTTTTAGGTGTAATTTTCATATTGCCCACACGTGTTACTTGCCATAGGTGAGTTTGAACAAGCATCCCATACTTTCATCAATTTTTCTCTGCCATCCACGTCCAGGGAGATTAGCTACAGTGCCCCTGAGCCTGCAGGTCAGCTTGAAATTCTATGTAACTTGATTGGGGCTTATCCACCATCCTCTATGTCCTGCGTTGCAACCTTTCATCACTTTTTCTCTTCCATCCATGTCAAGGGAGATGAGCTACAGTGCCATGGATTGTAACCTTCTTCATTATGTTTTGCACAATGGACAAATAAACATCAAGATCTCTGGAGTTGTTGATATTTTTCACCAATTTTAGTTCTCAAGCCCTCAAACAGTTCTCTTCTCATCTTTCTGTTCTCCATTGCTTAGTTTAGCACACAGACTCACAATGCAAGGATTGAGTCAACTTCTCCGCTTTTTATCTGGTTTCAGGTTTGATTTTCATATTGCCCACACTTTTTACGTGCCACAGATGAGTTTGAACGAATATCCCATACTTGAAACAAAATTGTTTACCTACAATTTTGGAAAAGTATCAGTTTTGTTGTGCCAATTTTTTTATTACATCCAATTTACCTTTTTTGCTCAGTTTTTTTTGTGCACACACAAAGGAAATACATGTGTATAACAAAGCGTGTAATCGCAATAATCTTCTAAGAGAAATGCTTCATTTTCTGGAACAATTTCAAGGGGTTTAACACTTTCGGCCATGACTGTATACATATATAAATAATTTCTATATTTAACCAACTGGGTGTGGTCTTCAAGGGAACAGTTTTGCACCACACCCACTTGTTACAAGATTAGATTTGCACACAGGGAAGAAGGGGCCATATCTCAGGAACGGAGAGGCGCAGAAACAAAAGAAAAAGAGTGCCGAATTCAAGAAAATAGCAGCGTTTACACCATTAAAAAAAAAATGCATATTTATGCCAAGTAACAGCAAAGGGAAAATTTGAACCTCACCATTGTGGTTGTCCTCCTTAACTTGAAACCTATAGTATTGGATACGGGTCTAATCCTGAAATGATCATTTCCTAAGACACTCGGGATCTTGAAGAGCGATTCTCTGCTCCTTCTCCCTCAGGGGATGCTGCCAGAATTCCCATCTTACCTGCCCAAGCTTTGTGGGCAGAGGGTCACGTCCTCATCACTAGGGTGGCAGCATGTCCTCATTTGGGAAGCTGACGGAGTATTTCAGCTTGAGGAAATCAAGAGAGGACATCCGGCCGGGGCGAAGCACTGGAAGGAGGAGCGGCAGCTATTGTTGCACGATCACACAGTCCAGGTAGAAAACCTAAATCTGAAAGTTTATATCTTGTATCTCTGCAATATCTTTGCTTGCTTCCAGTGAATGAAAAAAAAAATATATATATATAATAAATATATATAATAAATATATATAATAAATATATATATATATATATATATTCTATATCTCTGTGGGCGTAAAGTCTATCCATATTTCAATGCCATTCAACACCTATAAAAAATGATGGTCTTCTATTATAAAATTGATCATGGTCATTCTACACTCCAGTCCATGAGAGTCTGGGCGGTCAGACTCCAAGCAATGAGCAGTTTATCACCTAATCCTTTGGATAGGTGAATAATGTATTATTATGGATCAAAAATGGTGGTTGCACACCTGATGAAGAAATTTGCTCAGGTTCGGCCCTGAAACGCATAGGAAAAATTCAATCAAGTTCATTATTGTTCTTCTTGATGTTGAATCCCGGATATATTGTGACGAGCTGTAATGAACAAGGCATAAGTAAAAGAGGATGTTTCCATTTACTGACAGCAAGCAGAGATCTTATTGAAGAGTCTTAACGTGGTGTTTCTGTATCTCATCTGCATGATAAAGGGTTTTTGTAAATTTTTGCATTGATGACATTTGACCCGGACTCATATGCTTGGTACTGAAACTCAGCCCCGTTATTATTATAGCGCCATTTATTCCATTGTGCTTTACACGTGTAAAGGTATAGACTAGTACAGGAGGAGAGAGGAGCCTGCCTGCGAGGGCTCAGTCTATAGGAGGAGAGAGGACCCTGCCCACGAGGGCTCACAGTCTACAGGAGGAGAGAGGACCCTGCCCGCAAGAGCTCACAGTCTACAGGAGGAGAGAGGACCCTGCCTGCGAGGGCTCACAGCCTACAGGAGGAGAGAGGACCCTGCCTGCGAGGGCTCACAGCCTACAGGAGGAGAGAAGACCCTGCCCACGAGGGCTCACAGTCTACAGGAGGAGAGAGGTCCCTGCCTGCGAGGGCTCACAGTCTACAGGAGGAGAGAGGACCCTGCCTGCGAGGGCTCACAGCCTACAGGAGGAGAGAAGACCCTGCCCACGAGGGCTCACAGTCTACAGGAGGAGAGAGGTCCCTGCCTGCGAGGGCTCACAGCCTACAGGAGGAGAGAGGTCCCTGCCTGCGAGGGCTCACAGCCTACAGGAGGAGAACGGACCCTGCCCGCGAGGGCTCACAGTCTACAGGAGGAGAGAGGTCCCTGCCTGCGAGGGCTCACAGTCTACAGGAGGAGAGAGGACCCTGCCCACGAGGGCTCACAGTCTGCAGTATGAGAGAGGACCCTGCCTGCGAGGGCTCACAGTCTACAGGAGGAGAGAGGACCCTGCCCATGAGGGCTCACGGTCTACAGGAGGAGAGAGGATCCTGCCCGCGAGAGCTCACAGTCTACAGGAGGAGAGAGGACCCTGGATACAGTAGGTGACGGCCGGGTGGAGGTGGTTGTGTGGTTCTATGGAGGACTGAGGGTTATTGTAGGTTGTAGGCTTCTCAGAAGAGGTGGGTCTTCAGGGTCCTTTTGAAGGTTTCCACAGTAGGTGAGAGTCTGATATGCTGGGGTAGAGCGTTCCAGAGTATGGGGGAGGCACGGGAGAAATCTTGTATGCGAATGTGGGAAGAGGCGTTAAGAGGGGAGTAGAGAAGGAGATCTTGGGAGGATCTGAGGTTGCGTGCAGGTGATTACCAGGAGACTAGGTCACAGATGTATGGGGCGACAGGTTGTGGGTGCCTTATGTATGTCATGCTTAGTGTTTTGAACTGGAGTCCTTGGAAAATGGGAAGCCAGTGAAGGGATTGGCAGAGAGATGAGGATGGGGAATAGCAGGTGGATTAATTGGGCCGAAGAGTTTAGGATAGATTGTAGGGTGCGAGACTATTAAAAGGGAGGCCACAGAGCAGGAGGTTGCAATAGTCCAGGCGGGAGATAATAAGGGCATGCACTAGGGTTTTTGCAGCTTCATGGGAAAGAAATGTACAAATCCGGGAAATATTTTTGAGTTGGAGGTGAAGAGGGTTTGGATGTGTGGCTTGAAGGAGAGAGCAGAGTCTAGAGTCACCCTCAGGCAGCGAGCATGCGGGACTGGGGAGAGGGAGCAGCCATTGATTTTGATGGATAGGCTTGTTCGTGGGGTTCACAGCATTTTTCTTCCTAATTAGGTAGTATTTTCATCATTTACAATGATCCTTATAGCAGAAGCACAGCTTTTTTTTCTTGCATTGTATAAGTCAAGCCTTCCATTACACACCTGAATCTTGGCCCCTGGGGCTCCTTTAATCCCATTGCCGGTCTTGGACCCCATTATTTACTGTAGTACGGGGGACAGGCTGTGTTGCCAACTCATTGAGGGATCAGATTACAACTTCTTGACATAATCTATAGAAAAGAGATTAGGAGCAAGAAAGAAAAAGAATCAGAGCGACTCACAAACCCAATTTGGCAGTTTTCTAGTAAGTGTTTTATCTCACCTGGAGCTGGATTCACAGCTACACTGCTCAGTACTGCTGTATAATGTCCTCCATGCTGCTGGATTCACAGCTACACTGCTCAGTACTGCTGTATAATGTCCTCCATGCTGCTGGATTCACAGCTACACTGCTCAGTACTGCTGTATAATGTCCTCCATGCTGCTGGATTCACAGCTACACTGCTCAGTACTGCTGTATAATGTTCTCCATGCTGCTGGATTCACAGCTGCACTGCTCAGTACTGCTGTATAATGTTCTCCATGCTGCTGGATTCACAGCTACACTGCTCAGTACTGCTGTATAATGTTCTCCATGCTGCTGGATTCACAGCTGCACTGCTCAGTACTGCTGTATAATGTTCTCCATGCTGCTGGATTCACAGCTACACTGCTCAGTACTGCTGTATAATGTCCTCCATGCTGTTGGATTCACAGCTACACTACTCAGCACTGCTGTATAATGTCCTCCATGCTGCTGGATTCACAGCTACACTGCTCAGCACTGCTGTATAATGTCCTCCATGCTGCTGGATTCACAGCTACACTGCTCAGTACTGCTGTATAATGTCCTCCATGCTGCTGGATTCACAGCTACACTGCTCAGTACTGCTGTATAATGTCCTCCATGCTGCTGGATTCACAGCTACACTGCTCAGTACTGCTGTATAATGTCCTCCATGCTGCTGGATTCACAGCTACACTGCTCAGTACTGCTGTATAATGTCCTCCATGCTGCTGCGGCATCTGAATATGTAGCATTCAAGAGACAAGGAATCCCTGGTGTCTGTGTGTTCAGTGTTTGGGAAACCTCATAGAAGCTCGTCTCCACCTACTAGCTCAGAGACAACTGGTAATTGGAGCATGTAGAAGAGAAAACTGGTGAAAAATGCAGGTTACAAGTCATATAATGGCCGGTAATAGTGTTTTTCCACATGATGGCTTATTCTGAAATGACAGGTACACGTCCTATTCAGCCATTACCCAGCTGAAGCTTTTTAGCACTTTAGTATCCATAATTGATGATGAATTCGATGACTTTTCCATAGCAGGTATCCCCCAGACGGGTCACGCTGCTTAGTGATGTGTAAGTGAGCGATCTACTGCAGCAGATATGACATTCAGGAGTCCGGGAAAGCCGAGTGATAAATATATACAGGGTGTAATGTGCGCAGAGACGGCCCGGGGAGCTGATGAGGACATGCTGGTGGCGGGGTATTTACCAGTGTGGTGTGTGGAAAACTGTCTCATTACTGTGTCACTTCCTAATGTGTCGCTATAATGTGACAATGACTGCAATGCGCTTTCTCTATACAGCCAGGTGACGGGCGCTGCCAATATTGTACAGAAATAGTTCACTTTGCAGTTACATTTGCAACTTATGTCTCATTCCAAGTGTTTCCGCTTCTCGTGTTCTGTGGATGTTACTGCCGAAGAGACTGTGGATGGCTACGTGCCAGCGAGGGAAATGAGCAGCCTAGAGCTTGTATCTATCGCTGCATCCACACCGTATGGAAGAAAGCATCAGGGCACATGGAAATCGTTGAATTCAGATATCTCATCCGGCCCCCCGCCTCTGGTGTATAACCTCTGGCCCCCCGCCCCTGGTGTATAACCTCTGGCCCCCCGCCCCTGGTGTATAACCTCTGGCCCCCCGCCCCAGGTGTATAACCTCTGGCCCCCCCACCCCTGGTGTATAACCTCCGGTCCCCCCGCCCCTGGTGTATAACCTCCTCCGGCCCCCCTTCCCCTGGTGTATAGCCTCCTCCAAACCCCCCTGCCCCTGGTGTATAACCTCCTCCAGCCCCCCTGCCCCTTGTGTATAGCCTCCTCCGGACCCACCTGCCCCTGGTGTATAGCCTCCTCCGGCCTCCCTGCCCCTGGTGTATAGCCTCCTCCAACCCCCCCTGCCCCTGGTGTATAACCTCCTCCAGCCCCCCTGCCCCTTGTGTATAGCCTCCTCCGGACCCACCTGCCCCTGGTGTATAGCCTCCTCCGGCCCCCCTGCCCCTGGTGTATAGCCTCCTCCAACCCCCCCTACCCCTGGTGTATAACCTCCTCCAACCCCCCCTGCCCCTGGTGTATAGCCTCCTCCAAACCCCCCTGCCCCTGGTGTATAACGTACTCCGGCCCCCCTGCCCCTTGTGTATAGCCTCCTCCAACCCCCCTACCCCTGGTCTATAACCTCCTCCAACCCCCCCTGCCCCTGGTGTATAGCCTCCTCCAAACCCCCCTGCCCCTGGTGTATAACCTCCTCCGGCCCCCCTGCCCCTGGTGTATAGCCTCCTCCGGCCCCCCATGCCCCTGGTGTATAGCCTCCTCCGGCCCCCCCTGCCCCTGGTGTATAGCCTCCTCCAAACCCCCCTGCCCCTGGTGTATAACCTCCTCCGGCCCCCCTGCCCCTGGTGTATAACCTCCTCCGGCCCCCCTGCCCCTGGTGTATAACCTCCTCCGGCCCCTCTGCCCCTGGTGTATAACGTACTCCGGCCCCCCTGCCCCTGGTGTATAGCCTCCTCCGGACCCACCTGCCCCTGGTGTATAGCCTCCTCCGGCCCCCCTGCCCCTGGTGTATAGCCTCCTCCAACCCCCCCTGCCCTTGGTGTATAACCTCCAGCCCCTGGTGTGTAACCTCCGTCCCCCCCGCACCTGGTGTGTAGCCTACGTCTCATGGTGTATAACCTCCATCCCCTGGTGTATAACCTCTGTCCCCTGGTGTATAACCTCCGTCCCCCTCGCCTCTGGTGTTTAACCTCTGTCCACTGGTGTATAACCTCCGGCCCCTGGTGTATAACCTCCGCCTACCCCCCCCCACCCCACCCTCGCACCTGGTGTATAACCTCTGGCTCCCCCGCACCTGGTGTGTAACCTCCATCCCCTGGTGTATAACCTCCGGCTCCCCCGCACCTGGTGTGTAACCTCCATCCCCTGGTGTATAACCTCCGGCTCCCCCGCACCTGGTGTGTGACCTCCATCCCCTGGTGTATAACCTCCGGCTCCCCCGCACCTGGTGTGTAACCTCCATCCCCTGGTGTATAACCTCCGGCTCCCCCGCACCTGGTGTGTGACCTCCATCCCCTGGTGTATAACCTCCGGCTCCCCCGCACCTGGTGTGTAACCTCCGGCCCCTGGTGTAAAACCTACAACCTCCCACCCCTGGAGAATATCCTGTGGCCCCCTGCCTCTGGGGTATATACTTCCAGCCCCTGGTGTATAACCTCCGGCCTCCCGTCCCTGAAGTATATCTTGTGGCCCCCTGCCCCTAGTGTATAACCTCCGGCCTCCAGCCCCTGGAATATATCCTGTGACTCCCTGCCCCTGGTGTATAACCTCTGTTTCTGACCTCCCCCCTTTGTATAACCTCTGGCCCCCCGCCCTTCGGTGTATAAACCCTGGTTCCCCGCCTATGGGGTATAACTTCTGGCACTTCGTCATCCCGTCTGTCTTTATTAACAAGTGACAGAATGGCCGGTGGTGCAGAGCTCACTGATACCAGCGCATCCTGTAATAGGAGCCACCAGGATAACAAGTCCGTTCATGACATTTCGTCCCTCCTAAATCTTCCCCCATCACCTGCGAGTGATATTATTGAGAAATGGAAGAAACCAAAGCAACACAGCCACGAAGTGGAGACCCTGTAACGTTACAGAGCGGGGGGCCGAGTGCTGAGGAATAGAGGGCAGAAAAGTCTCCAACATTTTGCTGACTTCATAGCTGCAGAGTCCAGACCTCCTCTGGTAACATTAGCACAAACTCTGCGCCCGCTGGGAGCTTCATGGCCGAACTGCAGCAGCCGTGCATCACCAAGCACAATGCTGAGCCGTACATCACCAAGCACAATACCGAGCCGTATATCACCAAGCACAATGCCGAGCCGTACATCACCAAGAACAATGCTGAGCCGTACATCACCAAGAACAATGCTGAGCCGTACATCACCAAGCACAATACCGAGCCGTATATCACCAAGAACAATGCTGAGCCGTACATCACCAAGCACAATGCCGAGCCATACATCACCAAGCACAATGCCAAGCCGTACATCACCAAGCACAATGCTGAGCCGTACATCACCAAGCACAATGCCGAGCCGTACATCACCAAGCACAATGCCGAGCCGTACATCACCAAGAACAATGCTGAGCCGTACATCACCAAGCACAATGCCGAGCTGTACATCACCAAGCACAATGCCGAGCCATACATCACCAAGCACAATGCCGAGCCGTACATCACCAAGAACAATGCTGAGCCGTACATCACCAAGCACAATGCTGAGCTGTACATCACCAAGCACAATGCCGAGCCGTACATCACCAAGCACAATGCTGAGCTGTACATCACCAAGCACAATGCCGAGCCGTATATTACCAAGCACAATGCTGAGCCGTACATCACCAAGCACAATGCCGAGCTGTACATCACCAAGCACAATGCCGAGCTCTACATCACCAAGCACAATGCTGAGCCGTACATCACCAAGCACAATGCCGAGCCGTACATCACCAAGCACAATTCCGAGCCATACATCACCAAGCACAATGCCGAGCCGTACATCACCAAGCACAATGCCGAGCCGTACATCACCAAGCACAATGCCGAGCCGTACATCACCAAGCACAATGCCGAGCTGTATATCACCAAGCACAATGCTGAGCTGTACATCACCAAGCACAATGCCGAGCCGTATATTACCAAGCACAATGCTGAGCCGTACATCACCAAGCACAATGCCGAGCCGTACATCACCAAGCACAATGCCGAGCCGTACATCACCAAGCACAATGCTGAGCTGTACATCGCCAAGCACAATGCCGAGCCGTATATTACCAAGCACAATGCTGAGCCGTACATCACCAAGCACAATGCCGAGCTGTACATCACCAAGCACAATGCCGAGCTGTACATCACCAAGCACAATGCCGAGCTGTACATCACCAAGCACAATGCCGAGCTCTACATCACCAAGCACAATGCCGAGCCGTACATCACCAAGCACAATTCCGAGCCATACATCACCAAGCACAATGCCGAGCCGTACATCACCAAGCACAATGCCGAGCCGTACATCACCAAGCACAATGCCGAGCCGTACATCACCAAGCACAATGCCGAGCCGTACATCACCAAGCACAATGCCGAGCCGTACATCACCAAGCACAATGCCGAGCTGTACATCACCAAGCACAATGCCGAGCTGTACATCACCAAGCACAATGCTGAGCCGTACATCACCAAGCACAATGCTGAGCTGTACATCACCAAGCACAATGCCGAGCTGTACATCACCAAGCACAATGCTGAGCTGTACATCACCAAGCACAATGCCGAGCCATACATCACCAAGCACAATGCTGAGCTGTACATCACCAAGCACAATGTCGAGCCATACATCGCTAAGCACAATGCCGAGCCGTACATCGCTAAGCACAATTCCGACCGTTGAATGGAGCGATGTAAAACCGCCACCACTGGACTCTAGAGGAGACGTGTTCTGTCCAGTGACTTCTTTTCTGCGTCTGATGGACGACTCTGGGTTTGGTGATTCCAGGAGAACGTTACCTGCCTGACAGCATTGTACCTGCTATACAGCTTGTTTTTCAGGGGTCGTCTTCGATGCCTTAGTCCCAGTGAAGGGAAATCTTATTTCTTCAGCGCAAGACATTGTGGACAATTCTAGTTTCCATCTTTGTGGGAAGAGTTGCGGAAATATCCTATTTTGTGATGCCCACTTTCAGGAGGAACAACAGAGGAACAGTAGAAAGCTCAGTAGGAAAAGATTGTCTAGTATTTTTATTACATGGGAATCACAAATATGTAGTAAAGCAGACATGTAAGGATATATTTCATTTTACACAAGCGGTTTAACTGATACAGGGGAGGGCAGAACCCCAAAGTGAGACCCCCTGCATTGTCCCCTTAGGCCCAGCATTAGCACTTTAGGCCGGGAGCTTTAATTTGTATGTGCAGCATTACACAGGGAAATGGGTTTGTCAGCTCTTTTGGTGGGGGGTGACTTGTGAATTATTACATTGCCCTGGAAATGAATGCTGAATGTGCTGGCGCTCTATAAATAAAGGGTAGTAAGCAGATAATCCAAGACAGAATTAAATATTGGCATCTTGCAGAACTGCTGGAAGCCTCAAATTAATTACAGTATTATCCAAGCCATTTGGAGGGTTACGTCTTCGCTGCTGTCCTCCGCCATCTGAACGTCCGGATTCCCGGCCAACTTTCAGATTCTTGTAAATTCGCTTGTTAAGTCGCCTTTATGAAGGGCAAAGCTTCACTGACGTTTTACAAATATATTCGTGCGTCTGGGCTTGGCTGTGATCATTGGGCAGAGGCGGCCTATGTTGTCTCATTGATGATAAACTTCATTTTTGCTGACTGCAGACCTAGTATATGTAAACCTGGCACCGGGACTCGTATTTAAAGCATTGTCAATAACACAAGGACGAGGAGTGGTCTGGGCCCTCGGCAAATTCCAATTCTTGGTCCTTTACCCTTAATTTGCTGTCTCTTGCATTTTTCTACTGTACTTCGAACTCTTAAAGGGGGTGACTAGGATTAGATAAATTGATGAAAGTCTGCTTTTTTTTTTTTTTTTCTAGGGGTTGTCTAATATAGCAACTCAGTCCAATTAATTAGTGTGGACGAAAAGACTGACGGCACTCCCAAAACCGAACATGACATATAATAACGAAAAATACAGTTTTACTCTAAAATGCCAAAGCATGTAAACCATGAATGTAAAAATATAGATATTACTGTTTAAGAAAATCTGGGAAAAATTTAGATATTTAGCATATAAAAATAGCCATTTCTATATCTGCCCAGTCGCCACGTCAAGGCATACCTCATATACTGGGTACCTACTCTCTGGATTAAAAACCTCCTGTGTATGGGCAAGTAGGAATCTGCTACTACTGATTTTAAAGTCAACTGTGGCTAATGGGGGAGGAGTGCACAGTCAGAGGGTATGACTCCATAATCTAGACAAAATGACTGACGGTACTCCCAACACACGGTCTGAACAGCTGCAAAACCAAACATGACATATAATAGCAAAAAAGACAGTTGCACTCTGACATGCTAAAGCATGTAAACCATGAATGTAAGAATATAGATATTACTGTTTAAGGAAATCTAGGAAAAATTGAGATATTTAGCATATAAAAATGGCCATTTCTATATCTGTCCAATAGCCACGTCAAGGCATACCTCATATACTGGGTACCTACTCTAAGGCCTCTCCCTGGATTAAAAAACTCCTGTGTATGGGCAAGTAGGAACCTGCTACTACTCATTAAAGTCAACTGTGGCTAATGGAAGAGGAGTGCACAGTCAGGGGGCATGACTCCATAATCTAGACAAAAAGACTGACAGCACTCCCAACACGCGGTCTGAGCAAATGCAAAACCGAACATGACCTATAATAACAAAAAAAACAGTTTTATTCTGAAATGGTAAAGCATGTAAACCATGAATGTAAGAATATAGATATTACTGCTTAAGGAAATCTAGGAAAAATTGAGATATTTCGCATATAAAAATGGCCATTTCTATATTTGCCCAGTAGCCATCTCAAGGCATACCTCGTATACCCAGTAGGTACCTAGAATACAAGGCATGCCTTGACGTGGCTACTGGGCAGATATAAAAAGGGCCATTTTTATATGCTAAATATCTCAATTATTCCTAGATTTCCTTAAGCAGTAATGGATATCTATATTCTTGCTAAAGCATATAAACCGTGAATGTAAGAATATAGATATTCCTGCTTAAGAAAATCTATGAAAAATTTAGATCTTTAGCATATAAAAATGGCCATTTCTATATTTGCCCAGTAGCCTCTTCAAGGCATGCCTCGTATACCCAGTAGGTACCCAGAATACAAGGTATGCCTTGACGTGGCTACTGGGCAGATATAAAAAAAGGCCATTTTTATATGCTAAATATCTAAATTTTTCCTAGATTTCCTTAAGTAGTAATTGATATCTATATTCTTATATTTATGGTTTATATGCTTTAGCATTTGAGTGTAACTTTTTATTTTTTTGTCAATTTGTGTGGGCTGAGCTGCAAGGAAAAACAGTCATCAAGCAGGAGTAGTGCAGTTTCTTTTTTTTTCTGGACATCCCCTTTAAAAACCTTTCACTTGGCATAAACATGTACATTTTCTACCCTCATGTAAATGCCACTGTTCTCCTGAATCCGGCGTTGTTTATATTTTGATTCTGCGCCTCTCGGTTCCTGAGATATGTCCCCCTCTTCCCTGTATACAAATCTAGTCTTGATGGCCAATGAGGCGGGATGATCATGAAGACTCCCACGGGTGAGGACCACGCCCACTTGTCTAACAAGACTAGAGTTATTTGCAGATCTATGAATTTACATGTTACAGCCTACAATCAAACCCTTTGTAGCCTGATGATGCGGTCACGCTCCATTTTATTTGCCGGATCTCACTACAGAGTGTGTGTTTGTAGTCTGTTACCATGGAAACGTGTTTACTTTGGAACTTTTCAATCATATCATTTTTTTTGATGTTTACAGTAGAAGAATGGGAATATTAAACATGTATTGTAACAGAGGGCCTTTAAGAAGGACTCTAACTAAACCGAATGAGTCCTGGTGGGACAGAGGAGTACTAGTATGACTCTTACCCATGTATTTTTCATAAAAATGTATCAATTACGTTGGCGATGTGATAAAAATGTTGTTACTGCTTTCACATTAGGTCCCTGGATAGAAAGTTGCAGAGACCTGTCCTTGGGAAGTCCCTGACCCTTCCCAGCATCCCTCAGTCTCCTGTCCTAACAAGGGTCCCACAGATACAGGAATCGGTCTCTCGACTCCCTTCAACATGTTCAACAAGTACAGACACTTTAACGTCCTGCAAGTTGCCGCCGGCTGGTAAGTTTTTGGGGGTTTTTTTGTTTTTGTTTTTTTTTTTGTTTTTTTTTGGGGGGTGTGGATTTTTTTTTTTCTTCACTAGATTTTACTATATAAATTGTATACATTGTTGTACTTACTTTGAAATTCTACAGTCATGGCCAAAAGTGTTAGCACCCTTGAAATTGTTCCAGAAAATTAAGTAATTCTCCCAGAAAATTTATGGAGTTACACATGTTTTGTTATACATGTTTACTTCCTTTGTGTGTGTCATGGGTTCAGGAGATAACTGGGGACTGGGGCGCCTAAACTGGCCCTCTGGCTAGGGGGCCCTAGCTGTCCCTAATCCCAGAGATACTTCTAATGGTGAAGATGTCTGGGCCGCCTTCCTTGCACTCCTTCTGACCAGCCCTAATACACCCTCTCCCCCACCCCAATGGAAGACTGGGACAGGAGTGCTTGAATCCACACATAAAGACAAATGGGGAAACCAATAATTCTATCACATAGCTAGCCAAGAGACGGGAGATATAAGACAATACGTTATAAGGAGGAAATAAAGAGAAGAGAGGAAATAACCAGATGAGGATTTCCACAGCACACAAAGCAATAAATCACCAGCAACAGGAACACAACAGCACATGGATCGGTTTATGAAAAGCTATAGTTGGCATGGGAAGATAGGTTCCACTCTCTTAAAAAGGCGGGGAGTAAGTGTGATCGGTCACTATACATGGCTATCTCCGACAGTCCCAGACAGAATAAATGGAGCGGTAACAATAGCACATGGACCGGTTTAGCAGATGCTATAGTCGGCTTAGGAAGATAGACTCCACTCTCTTAAAAAGGCAGGGAGGTGACACGTGGACTACGGGTGCATTGTATATTATGTAACGCATGTTTTTTGTTATTGACTAAAGGTTTTTACCCTTATTGCGATTTTTTTTTTTTTTTTTTTTTTTTTTTTTTTATGGGGAAATTAATTTTTATGTGTTGTATAATTTTGCTGTTAAATAAAAATGAACCTGATTTAAAAAAAAAAAAAGCAGGGCGTAACAGTGGTAGGTCACTGTACATGGCTATCTCCCGCAGTCCCAGACAGAATAAATGGAGCGATAACAACAGCACGCGGACCGGTTTAGCAAATGCTATAGTCAGCATGGGAAGATAGACTCCACTCTATTAAACGGGCATGAAGTAACTGTGATAGATCACCGTACATGGCTATCTCCGGCAGTCCCAGACAGGATAAATGAAGTGGTAATGCACATACCTGGTTACTGCTCAGTTCATATGAGGCATTTCGGAAACCCTATCACTGAGGGTCACGGCAATAGGCAAGACATGACCTATCCGAATAACCCTTTAAAGAGGTCTCTCACAATAAACATTTATTACTTATCCACAGGATCAGTGATGAAAGGCTGACGGATGAGGGTCCCCATGATCAAAAATTGAGGGTCTGAAGCTCCCCTGTTCCTCCTTATTGGATAACTGTATTGAGGAGGAGCTTGAGTGTCAGATCTGTCCCTGGAGAGGCAGAGCACATCCATGACCACCGCTCCTCTCCAGTTCACCTGTGCAGTGAGGAGGAGCAGGTAGATCAGGACCCCTATTGTAATGATTGACAATGCCACCATGATGAGACTTTTATCACCTATCCTGTGTATACCTGAAAAAATGTCTGCTGATCGAAAACCCCTTTAACATCAAAAAGGGTTCCATTAAAGGGATTACATAATAATGACTCTCCCTACTCTTGTCGAGTGGCAGTATCTGGTATTGCTATAGTCCTCTAATTGTGGATGATTACCAGGGGCAGAACGGTCGTGGTTGCAATGATCGCGACCAGGTCGGAGGGTGCAGGGGGCCCGCCAGCCCCAAACCCTACTTTAGCTGGATGTGCGGCCTCAGTATATACCAGTAGGGGCACAGGAGAGGAACATATATACCAGGAAGGGCACAGTATACACCAGGAGGAGGGCAGAATATACCAGAAGGGGGGCAGAGGAGGAACATATATACCAGGAGGGGGACAGTATACGCCTGGAGGGGGACAGTATACGCCTGGAGGGGGACAGTATACGCCTGGAGGGGGACAGTATACGCCTGGAGGGGGACAGTATACGCCTGTAGGGGGACAGTATACGCCTGTAGGGGGACAGTATACGCCTGTAGGGGGACAGTATACGCCTGGTGGGGGCCAGTATACGCCAGGAGGGGGACAGTATACGCCAGGAGGGGCACAGGAGAGGAACATATATACCAGGACGGGAACAGTATATACCAGGACGGGGCCAGTATATACCAGGACGGGGCCAGTATATACCAGGACGGGCATAGGAGAGGAACATGTATACCAGAAAGGGAGAGTATATACCAGGATGGGGGGCATACAAGGAAGGGGGACATATTTAGTAAGATGAGAGGCATATACACCAGGATGGGGAACATATATATCAGGATAGGGGACATATTTACCAGGAAGTAGCCCAGGATGGGAGATATTTACCAGAATGGGGGACATATTTACCAAGAAGGAGGCCAGGATGGGGTACATTAGAACAGGATGGGGAACATTACTACATAATGGGGGGAAGGCAACTTGTATGTCTTGTTTAGGGGGGGGGGGGCAGGTCCAAATTTTGCACCAGGGCCCGTCGAACTCTAGTTACGCCACTGATGATTACAATATCATGCAAAAGGTTTGGACTAGGGTGGTGCTATTGTTGGACTTTTTTTTTTTTTCTTCTTCTAATCTTGGACAACCCCTTTAAGAGTACTGTGCCACAGAAGATGATGTTACAAAATGGATTAATAAAATGTCGACATATGGACAGGCCCTCGGGGGACGATGAACTCCAGCTCCACCGGAGCAAAATCACTCAAAGCGGACCCTTGTTCTACAAGCAGGAGTCTGGGGCTGGCTGCGGTCCCCGCACTCCTTGACATCACATCTGTGACTGGAGGAAGACATGTGCTGAAAGCTGCCAGAGACGCTTTTGTTCTCCACTCAAACGGGCAAATGTTTTGTCAAGCAAAGATCTGTCACCGCGCCGCAGATCCTGTGTGTGCGCTCTGTGCGCTTTATGTTTGTATTCGCTTATTTTTTGTTTTCTACATTGAATGACTCAGTGCATGGCTTGCTCGCTTGTCTTCTCTATTAATGGCATTAATTACACAAGACAACCTGTTATGTATGACTGCTAGGGGTCCCTGCTAACAAGGCTGAATGAGTTCTCCTTCCTCCAGTCGCCCAGTGATTGCATTTTTCACCACTAGACGGAGCTCGCTGCATACAGTTTTTACCAGCTCCCAATTAAATAAATGCAAGGTGTATCTGGTGAGCTCCCCCTAGTGGTGGTTACAAGTGCCGGAATTTTAGCATTTCAACTTTCCTTGAAATTCAACAAAAAGTAAATCAGCGAAACACAAATTTCACCTCACCTTCAACCAGAAGCCTAAACTTTTACCTTGATCTAAATATTGTAATATTTTTGTCACGACGCTCACAGGCAGAGATGTTATGCTAGACACTTAGTGTGCAGGATGGAGTTGCAACTAGGGGGCGCTGTGAGCACGTGTGTGCTCCAAGAGCAGCAGGAAAGTCAGACAAGCCGAGGTCAGTACCGGGAGAACGCAACTATACACAGGGAGCAGACAAGAACGGAGTCAGTATACTGGTCGTGGGGTTGGGTAACCAGGAGAGCACGTAAAGGACACAAGGGGACAGACAAGGCTGTAGTCAGGAGGGAACAGGAGGTCAGGAGCCAGACCGTAACAAAGTCAAGGGGAACAGGCAGAGGAAAGTCAGGGGTCAGTCCGGGATCGAGCACCAAGATCAATCTACCACACTAACCAGGAGCCAGGCACTTACTGTAGCAAACCAGAAAATATGACTGGCATCGGTGCGGCCGACACCAATCCCTAAAGAAGCCCGGCAATTGCCCAGAATACGGAGCAGGCGCGCAGACCCCTCCCACCAATTAGAAAGTGATCCGGAGACCGGAAACAGCCCGTCCGACACCGAGAGGGTACCGGAAATGCTGGTGGGGAGTTTCCTACGGCGCACAGACAGACTCCAGGACCACAGGAGGCTACAACAGAAAACCGCAATGCAGAAATCGCACCGCAGGTCAGAGCTATGACAATTTTCCTGTGTATAATGCACCCCACATAAAGGAGGAAGGATGATGCAGATGATTCTAAAAGGTTAATCTGCAAGAACAGGACATATATGCTT
The DNA here is from genome assembly GCF_048569485.1 of Anomaloglossus baeobatrachus. Lineage (NCBI taxonomy): Eukaryota > Metazoa > Chordata > Amphibia > Anura > Aromobatidae > Anomaloglossus > Anomaloglossus baeobatrachus. The sequence goes on from NC_134359.1 coordinate 280,232,525, forward strand.
ATAAAGGGTTAAGGGGTGTTACACGCAGCGATATCGCTAGCAATATCGCTGGTGAAAGCACCTGCCCCTGTCGTTTGTGCGTCACGGGCAAATCGCTGCCCGTCGCGCACAAAATCGTTAGGAGCCGTCACACGGACTTACCTGCCTAGCGATGTCGCTGTTGCCGACGAACCGCCTCCTTTCTAAGGGGGCGGTCCGTGCGGCGTCACTAACCGGTCGCCCAATAGAAGCGGAGGGGCGGAGATAAGCGGGACAAATATCCCGCCCATCTCCTTCCTTCCGCATTGCCGGCGGCCGCAGGTAAGCTACAGTTTGTCGTTCCCGTGGTGTCACACGTAGCGATGTGTGCTGCCTCGGGAACGACGAACAACCTGCATGCTCAACAATCAACGATTATTTAAAAAGGAACGACGTGTCAACAATGGACGATTAGGTGAGTATTTTCCATCGTTAACGGTCGTTCCTTGCTGTCACACGCAACGACGTCGCTAACAAAGCCGGATGTGCGTCACGGAATCCATGACCCCGGCGATATATCGTTAGGTACGTCGTTGCGTTTAACGGGGCCTTAAGTCTGCAAAAGATGGAGTAGGCTGATCTAAAAGATCACAGTTACAGGATTACAGATGCTGTTTTTCCTCCTGCTCCTTCATAACACACAGGAATCCATCTTTCATCTCTTCTTATCGAAGTACATCCAGATACCGGATGTTGCTGTTTACTGCCCACCCCTATTCTTCCTCCACACTGTGGTATCTGTCAGCTGAGAAGCAGAAAGTCTCACAAAGCTGTTAAATCGTCAGACAGCAGTGAGCCCTGATTTCAGCCTCCTTTTATCACTAAAAAAAAATTAATTTTCCTAATCATATACAGCATATTGGAAAAGATTTTATATTTTTGGTTTCCGAGAAAGTTGGCCATACCTTTAATACCTGTCAGACAAATGGCCCTGCTATCTCTCCTGATCTCTCCGTACACATGCATGCTCAGTTTGGCAGAGCGTGCAAATGTGCTGAATCATCGAGAAATGAGAATAAGTCGCAGCCAGACTCCACTGAACTAAAGGATCAGGAATGTTGAAATTGAGTATGCCCTTCCTATGGAGTGTGACTGGTCGCACCCTAAGTAGTGTGTTTGCCTGACTTTGCTCTGGCATGATGGTCAGCTTTATTAGTGGATAGTCGTCTAATCCTGTGTTTGTCTGTTTTTGTTTTTTTTTGTTTTTTTTTTATCCTAGTAAACTCATGGCGGGCTGGAGAAAGTCTGATCAACCCCGGTGGTTTGGGTCCTACGATCCTCTCATCTCCAGAGGAAAAGCGTCTAAGTCTCCAGCGCTCCTTTCACATGCGGAAGAGCATCTCCATAGACAACCACCTTAGCTCTTGTCACTACCCCCTGCACCCACCGGACACCCAGGGACCGAAGGTGAAGAGCAAGCTGAGGAGGCAGTTTGTAAGTAACTCATCTCAACCCATTCATCAGGTTTTTTTGGCAAACGACCTATAGATCTCTGCTTGCTGTCAATGAATATCAATGGTATTCTTTGCATATAGACACTAAAAACCCAATGCAGGAAGATGGCCACACCCTATATATAACGAATATTAATAATTGTAATAATATGCGTTGCAAGATATGTCAGAATATCCATGTAAAAATACAAAGGGCTTGTTTTATCACCATGTGTGGTCAGCTATTAGGATATGGACTATGACCACGACACAGTACGTTTTGAGGTCAGATTTCAGTATTTCTGCAGAGATGGCACGAAGAGAGATGTATAAACTGTGGTGACTGGGACTGGGTCTTATTGGTATCGGTTCTGCTTAGAGGGGTTCTCTGCTTTCAATACAACTATTTAAAGTGTCCCCGAACAAGAAAAAGCTGATTATATTCTGCCCCAATGCTCAAATCCTTAGTAATCATCTGTGATCTGTTGGAAAACCCAATAGTGTTTAGTTTTCCTACAGTGCCCGGGTCCACCAGGGTCTTCTCCACAGTTTTCTTGATTGTATCAAGCCATTGGGTTGCTGGTCTTCCTCTTCATATTGTTCCCTTTTACTTCCAACCACGATTTGCTTCTCCAGTGATTGCTCTCTTTGTATGATGTGTAGATGAGTCGTAATTTGGTGATCCTTGTTTTGAGTGACATGTGTGGCTTGATTTGTTTCAAAATTGATTTGTTTGTTCTTTTTGCCATCCATGGTATTGTTCACATTCTTCACCACCGCCGCATTTCGAAGGTGTTGCTTCTTCTTCTTCTGTCTTGTTCATTTTATGGTCCAGGTTTCACATCCATGTTAAAACAGAAAAGACCAGACTATGTATGAGCCAAGACCAGACTATGTACGAGTTGTGTCTTTGTCACCAGTAAGATTCTCCTATTGACCTATTGACTTCTAGTGTTATCGCTGCATCTTGCCTCATCATTGATCCGAGTAGTTTGAAATCCTCTACAACTTCCAGTTCGTAGCCGTTCATCTCAAGTATCACGGTCCTACCTAGCAGTAGTCAGTATCTTTGGATGGGGTGCAACTATTCATTCATTTTTTCTTTGCATTAAAAACAAAATTATTTCCCATCCCATTGTAACCATATGTGATACCAGAAACCTTGTAAATGCCAATCTTTCTTTCACTCACTTTCTAGTGGCCGTATGGTATGAGTTACACTCACAAGAACATGGTCTACTCCATGGTTATGCCATGTCACAGCTTTAGTTTCCTGGGCTCCCATTGGGATAGCGTCTACTACCAGTGGATCCCACGGGTATCTAGTGGGTCAAGATTGGTCAAACCAACTATCCACTACTAGTCTTGTGTAGTCTTTGTGTAGGTTATTTTTCTAATGAGCTTGTGGTCCCACTGGTTTGGTCTCCATCTTGAAAATATTTCAACCCCTGCTTCATTTTGACGATTGGGAGCTAAACCTTTGGTAAGTACTGGATGTCTACAGACCCTCCATCTTTGACCCCAGATTATATCTCCAGACTCTTTCTATTCTTCTATATTTCTTTTGTTCTGGGTAATGAAGGGACAAGTGTTCCACCATCGGGCCGGTGACAGCTGAATTTCCTGACACAGAGTTCTTTAAAGTTTAATGCCCGCACCTTGTGTCCCGTGCTTTAGCAGTAACCCGATCTGGACATTGATAGCCCTTTATTACCCTCCTATCCACAGCTCATTACCAGCTCTGGGGCTGTAATGAGGTTCTCCAGTTACACTTCTAGGAAACCTAAGACCACCATTCCTCTACAAACAATATTCCCAATGCCTCCGATCCTCCTGCAGCTTCTGGGAAACATCTCACTTCCATTTGGACCATCGGAACCTCTCGGGAGGATCCAATGGATTTTGTATAAAGATAACGTCTTATTAAGGGATAATCAGAGATTGGAGATGGTTTTTGGAGACTTTCGCCCTCTCTTGTCCATCACGGCAAATATTATTTACATCCCTGTTCTTGGCTCAAGATAATCCACCAGTCGTACAGGTTTTAAGGTGCGAGCAGAATGCTTTACTCCTGGTTTGACAAGGCCGGCGTTGGAGAATTTAGAATCTGAGAGGACATCTTGAGCTTTCATCTTACTCCATATTAATTGATGAACAATTTTTTTTTTTCTCCTGGGACGTAATCATTTCTCTGCCCGCGCCAAGTCTCTGTAAGGAGATGTCGTAGAACACTTCAGTGAAAACTAAGTACTGCAGAGGTAGAAAGAGGAATGTTTAGGAGGGGAAAGCTGTGTTTTGGGGTAAGGACTCTTTATATTCCCTATTTTATGAAGCAAATGTTTTGTAGTGAGAGTTATAAAGGAAAGTTTTTGGTGAGTATGTCTATCCATCCGATATCTATCAATCCATCCATCCAAATCTATCTATCTATCTATCCCTCTATCTATCTATCTATCATTCTATCCACCCGATATATATAATATATAATATTTATTCATTTATATAGCGCTGTTAATTCCACAGCGCTTTCCATATATTGGCAACAGATGGATAGATAAATATTTATCTATCCATCTGTCTATCTATCCGATATCTACCTATCTATATCTATCCATCTATCTATCCCTCTATCTATTCCTCTATCTATCCCTTTATCTATTTATCCCTCTATCTATCTATCCCTCTATCTATCCCTCTATCTATCCCTCTATCTATCCCTCTATCTATCTATCTATCTATCCCTCTATCTATCCCTCTATCTATCTATCCCTCTATCTATCTATCCCTCTATCTATCTATCCCTCTATCTATCTATCCCTCTATCCATCCCTCTATCTATCCCTCTATCTATCCCTCTATCTATCCCTCTATCTATCCCTCTATCTATCCCTCTATCTATCCCTCTATCTATCCCTCTATCTATCTATCTATCTATCTATCTATCTATCTATCTATCCCTCTATCCCTCTATCCCTCTATCCCTCTATCCCTCTATCCCTCTATCTATCTGTCTATCTATCCCTCTATCTATCCCTCTATCTATCCCTCTATCTATCCCTCTATCTATCCCTCTATCTATCCCTCTATCTATCCCTCTATCTATCCCTCTATCTATCCCTCTATCTATCCCTCTATCTATCCCTCTATCTATCTATCTATCTATCTATCTATCTATCTATCTATCCCTCTATCCCTCTATCCCTCTATCCCTCTATCCCTCTATCCCTCTATCCCTCTATCCCTCTATCCCTCTATCTATCTATCTATCTATCTATCCCTCTATCTATCATTTTCTGTTTCTCTATTTACACAGTAATTAGTAAGTGGTTAACTGACTATGTAAATTCCATAAATAACCACTAAGTAAAAAGATGGATACAGCAGAGAGATGTGAGAATGTGAGTAATGCATAGATAAATAGAAAGGAGACATAAAATAGAAAAAAGGGAAACCGAAATAGGTAGGTATAAAGAGAAGTGTCGATAGATATAAGAGAAAACTAAAAATAATAAAATAAATGGGTAGGTAAGTACATCTGTGTATGTATAATATATACAGTGGTTGGATAGATATAAATATGTGAGTGAGAGAACAGATAAAACAGGAGAGTGGTATCTATCTTTCTTTCTCACTTTCTCTATATCTGTCTCTCCCTCTTTTATTTCTCTCTATTTATTTCTTTATATCTGTGTGCCTCTTTCTTTATATCTGTCTCTTTATATCTCAATTTATCTCTTTATGCATTCTTCTCTATCTGTTTTTCTTTTTCTTTTCCATTATCTCACACTTTCTTTTTATCTCTTTCTGTTTATTCCTCACTTTATCTCCCTCACTTTTTATCTCTCTCTGTTTATCTTTCACATTGTCTCTCTCTTTATTTCTTTTTATCTATCTTTGTCTTTTATCTCCGTTTCTCTCTCTATCGCTTTATCTTAACTTTTTCCCTCTCTACAGTTTTCTCTTTCTTGCTTTTTTCTTTGTCTTTTATATATCCCTTTATCTGTTTCTCTCTCTTTTTTCTCATTATTGCTCTTTCGTTTTATCTCCTCATCTTTCTCTCTCTATCTTTATATATTTATGTCTCTATTTAACACTCTATTTTTCACTTTTTTTCTTTCTTGTATTCTTTTTCTCTTTATCTCGCTCTTTCTCTTTCTCATTTTCTCTCTCTCTGTTTCTCTTTTCTCATTCTTTTTCTCTCTCACTTTCTCTTTATCTTTCTCTCCCTATCTTTGTCGCTCTCTTTATATCTTTTTATCTTTTTCTCTCCTCATCTTACTTTCTCTATTTATCTCTCTCTATCTTTCTCTATATCTCTCTTTATCTCTTTTTCTCTCCATCATTCTTTCTCCCTATCTCTTTCTTCATCTCTCTCTATTTATATCTTTTTATCTCTTTATCTCTTTCTATCTCTATCTCTATCTCTTTCTCTCTCTCTCTCCCTCCCTAGCTCTCTTTTTCTCTCTTCATCTCACTATTTTTCTCGTTATCTCTAAATTTCTCTCTTTATCTCTCTCCATCTTTCTTTTTCTCTCCAACTCTACCTCCTTTTTTTTTCTCCATCTCTATCTCTCTATCCATCTCTATCTCTCTTTATCTTACTCTAGCTCTCGCTGTCTTTTCATCTCTTTTTTTTCTCTCCCTCTTTTTCTCTCCTCATCTTTCTTTCTCTCTTTCTCTCTCCATTACTCTTTATCTCTCTCTAGCTCTTGCTGTCTCTTTATCTTTCTTGCTCTTTATCTGTAGCTCTCTATCTCTAGCTCTCTTTATCTCTCCCTCTCGTTATCTCTCCCTCTATATCTTTTTTCTCTCTTTATCGCTCTCTATCGTTTTCTCTCCATCTCTCTTCTCTCTTTTGCTCTCCCTCTATCGCTTTTTCTCTATCTCTCTCTTTATCTCTTTTTCTCTCCATCGTTCTCTTTCTCCCTATCTTTCTTCATCTCTATCTCTCTTTATCTCTTCGGCTGTACAGCATTGTATATAGTCCTCTGTTTACCATGGATCTGTGTGATGAAGCTGATGACATTTGTGTCCCTGTGCGGGCGCGGCGTGTGGATAATGTTCTATATTCTGAGCGCCGTTGATTTCCTCCTCGATCCGTCCGCTGTTTCCCATGGTAACACACTGCAATATTATGGGAATGGTTTCACAAATAACTGCACCTCAATACATCGCACCCAGTGATTTTTGCCGACCAACGTCATCTAATGCTCCATTATACCTGCTGATCCACTTACCTAGCCGTGTGCTATTTCTATTCTGTACGTCCGCAGTACAGTATATTTAATTAGGAACATTTAAAGGAACACCAGATCTAACGTCAATGGCAGATTACAGACGAGGCACTAATATAATTCACAGATACGTATGTAAACTGGAAGCTCCTAGATAGCAACATAGAAATGTGACAGTGGAAGAGGATCCAGAGGTTCCACAGCTCCATGCTGTCTGCTGCCATTTTTTTTTTTTTTTTTATTTTTTTATTTTGCTTTTGTCAACAGGAAGCTTTTTTCAAGTCATTTGACTGGAAACGTTTAACCTCTTCCTGCCCCAAAACAAAATTATTGCAGCGAGCAGATTAGTTCAACAAGAGCCAACGCCACCTGGGTCCTGGCAGTGGCCAATGGCCGACAGAAAGAGGAGAGGTAGTCAGACTAGTGGCCAGAGCGATGTGTGGCCACTATAATTGCTGCAAATCTGTTTGCAAGACACGGTCCACCGGCCATATTGGTAATCTGTGGCCTGGATGGGAGTCGGGTAGGAGGCGGTTCTCATGGCTCAGATTACTAACCTGGCCGCTGGATGGGTGCCCTGGCCACAGGACGGAAGTCAGGTTGGAGGCGGTACTCGAGGCCCCAGGATGGGAGCCCTGGCCACTGGATGGGAGTCAGATAGAAGGTGGTTCTCATGGCTCAGATTACTAACATGGCCGCTGGATGGGAGTCCTGGCCACAGGACGGGAGTCGGGTAGCAGGCGGTATTCATGGCTCAGATTACTAACGTGGCTGCTGGATGGGAGCCCTGGCCACAGGACGGGAGTCGGGTAGCAGGCGGTATTCATGGCTCAGATTACTAACGTGGCTGCTGGATGGGAGCCCTGGTCACAGGACGGAAGTCAGGTAGGAGGCAGTTCTCATGTCTCAGATTACTGATGTGGCTGCTGGATGGGAGCCCTGGCCAATGGACAGGAGTCAGGTAGGAGGCGGTTCTCGAGGCCCCAGGATGGGAGCCCTGGCCACTGGATGGGAGTCAGGTAGAAGGTGGTTCTCATGGCTCATATTACTAATGTGGTCGCTGGATGGGAGCCTTGGCCAATGGACGGGAGTCAGGTAGGAGGCGGTTCTCGAGGCCCCAGGATGGGAGCCCTGGCCACTGGATGGGAGTCAGGTAGGAGGCGGTTCTCGTGGCCCCAGGATGGGAGCCCTGGCCACTGGATGGGAGTCAGGTAGGAGGCGGTTCTCATGGCTCAGATTACTAACGTGGCTGCTGGATAGGAGCCCTGGCCACAGGACGGGAGTCAGGTAGGAGGCGGTTCTCATGGCTCAGATTACTGATATAGCTGCTGGATAGGAGCCCTGGCCACTGGATGGGAGTCAGGTAGGAGGTGGTTCTCGTGGCCCCAGGCTGGGAGCCCTGGCCACTGGATGGGAGTCAGGTAGGAGGCGGTTCTCGTGGCCCCAGGATGGGAGCCCTGGCCACTGGATGGGAGTCAGGTAGGAGGCGGTTCTCGTGGCCCCAGGATGGGAGCCCTGGCCACTGGATGGGAGTCAGGTAGGAGGCGGTTCTCGTGGCCCCAGGATGGGAGCCCTGGCCACTGGATGGGAGTCAGGTAGGAGGCGGTTCTCGTGGCTCAGATTACTAACGTGACTGCTGGACAGGAGTTCTGGCCACTGGATAGAAGTGAGGTAGGAGGCGGTTCTCGTGGCTCAGATCACTGACCACCTAGGCCGGGATGGGATTTCATAGGGTCAACAACACCGATCCCCTGTTTTCCACAGGAGTGGGCTTTTACACTCTGGACAGGGAGGTTGGGTGGTGGAAGGACGTGCCCCGTTCGCTCTCCCTATATTTCGGCCCGGCTGTCAGGTCGAGAGTATGGCAGGCAGAGGGTCAATGAGAATCTGTTGACGAAAAGCCCAAATATAAAGAAGGAGCCTTCAGACAAACACCGAGTCCAGGTCGTGAGGAGCGAGATATTTACTGGCAACAATGGCTTGGAGTGGCTCCCAATTAGAGGAAAGATCCTGTGTATTAGCCCCCGTGCCCCTGCACTTGTTGACAGGTTGCATGCTTGTTGTCATGACGACTGGTATTTGTCCTGCCTCGGTTTACCTGAACCACTGATTATTCCTTCTCAGTCTCGGATCGGCACATCCGTGATTTATGGATCATTTATTCCTTATCGTTTGTCTGTGGCTTTTATTATTTTCAGACGGATGATGTGACTAGTCTGACGCCATTGTTCTAGGCGAGCAGCGGCGACGGCGGCCACCTCACGTGCCACAGTGCTTTGCCAATAGGTTTGTGCCTGGTAGTGTTGGGATCCGGCACTACGACGGGTCAGATGTGGGCAGAAGCAGTATCGGATCAGTGCATTTATATGAGGCAATCAAACTTCAGGAAAAGAAAGGGTTAATGCCGCACTGCCAAAGAAATTTGGGATGGCAGTGTAGGAACATGTTTTATTAAGTCAACGCGTTTCGGAGACCTATGGGTGCTTCATCAGGATGAGAAATCACATGGAGGCACACAGAGGATCTCCTGATCACAGATCTCAAGGGGAAGGACACAATAACACACCATGGTCCTATATGGCCGCACACAGAATACCCATACGACGCATTTCGCATCTGTCGGGACCCTATGTGCCTCCGCATTGCGTCTATATACTCCGCATTTGCAAAAACCCTAAGGTTATATTCACACAGTTTATTTTATGTAGATTTTGAAGCCGATTCTGCTCCAAAATCCACATGAAAAAACTGTTTCAAATACTCCTTGAATTTCAATACTCCTATTGATTTCAATGGGAAATCTTATCTATTGAGCACACATGGGCTACTCTTTGTTGTTGTTTTCTTATTTCCATGTGGGAAAAAAAGCAACTTGTCATTTTTTTTTAGATATTTTTGCTTGAATAAATTATCTAAATTTGACCTCTGAGTAAAAAAAAGCTCAAAAAACATATAAGAATATAAAAAAAGTAAAAACAGACCCAGAAACTTTTTAACCAGACAGAAAAAATCCATATCAAAAGAATTAGTGTGAACAGATAGAAAGGTGCCAATTCTTTTCTGCTTGTAAATAATAAAAAATAATAATTAATAAATGAATATTGAATAAATAAAACACCCATACACAAAAAAATCCTAAAAAATGTTACTAATTATTTTAATTTTTTTGGGTGTTGTATTTTTCAGCCAGAAAAAAAAAATCCATGTAAAAAGACACTAGGTGTGAACGTTTTATATAGATCATACGGAGTGCTTTGGCAGTAGGTCGCTTATTAGTACTCTTTGTTACCACCAGGTGGCAGTATAACCACACTCTAAAATAAAAAATGAAGATCCCGCGTTATAATTGAGGATGATTTTAGGATTTTAGGGAAAAAAGTCAATACAAAAGAAATAAAATAAATCAGCAGACCTTCTTGCCACCTGCTATGTCCATAAGTTTTAGGCCTGTTAAAAGAAAATGCACAATTTGTTTTGCTGACAGCCAATTTCTCCCCTTTATATGCAATAATATATATTGCTGAAGCATTTAATGGTTTATCACCCATCCACAGGACAATGGGGGGTCCCTTACCAAGACCCCATTTTGGGGTTCATTGGCTAATCCCATAAACTTACCATAGACACAATGAGGAGGAAAGGAGAGAGGGTCACAACCCCAATTCTAGTAATTGGCAGGGGTCCCAGCTGTTGGACCTTAATGATTATACCCTTTTTACAGCCACTAACCAGTCAGAGTAGATGAGAAGATGGTGATGGCAATTCACCTTGTATTTGTCACATTCATCCTCCGCTTCGGAATAGGAATTTATTAGTATACTTTGTTTTTCTATACATGTTATTCTGGCTGGCACCACTAGAGGGAGCAATTGCATATAGATTTACACCGCTGGTATGGAGCTCAATGGGAGTTGTATAGATATGTATACAAAGAGCTCCTCCTAGTGGTGGCAGCCGGAAGCTTATATGTCGGTCATCACAAGGAAAGGATGCTGTTCAGTTTCCCAGTGTCATGGTCCAAAATTAAAGTTGTATGGTTCACATCTCACAGATCACAGGCAGGAAGTGTTGTCATAAGGACATAGGACCAAAAAAGAAGCTGCAAGCCTCAAAGATGAGAAAACTGATGTGATGGCTCCGGTTACACAGTTCAGGTGATGTCCTGAGTCTGAAAATAGCAGCCAGACTGGAGCTAAATCTGAGTAATCCTAGACGTTCCAGCATTTGGTCCCTGTATTAAGGATAACGGAGCAGCCACCCTCCGTCTAGTCACCTCGGGTCCCTGTTTCCTTGACAGGACAAATGTTTCTTCAAGTCACAGTCTGTCCTCGGACGGTTGGAAACATATTTTCCACCAGTTATCAAAGAGGCAGACATTTGGAAATTTGCAGCATTTTGAAGGGCTTATCTGCAGACCCATAAATAAGCGTTAAAGTGGTTTTATCAAGTTCAGTAGGAAAGGGGATAACGTACCGATTGCGGTGGGTCCGACCACTGGGACCCCCTGCAATCCTGAGAAAGGAGCACATGGGAATTTGGTGTAAGGGATCACTGGGAGCCCCTGCGATCCTGAGAAATAAGCACATGGGAACTTGGTGTAAGGGATCACTGAGACTGCAATCCTGAGAAAGGAGCACATGGGAATTTGGTGTAAAGGATCACTGGGACCCCCTGCGATCCTGAAAAAGGAGAGCATAAAAATTTGGTGTAAGGGATCACTGGGACTCCCTGCGATCCTGAGAAAGGAGCACATGGGAACTTGGCGTAAAAGATCACTGACACCTCCTGCGATCCTGAGAAACGAGCACATAGGAACTTAGCGTCAGGGATCCCTGCGACCCCCTGAGATCTTGATAAAGGAGCACATGGGAACTTGGCATAAGGGATCACTGAGACCCCCTGCAGTCCTGAGAAAGGAGCTCATGGGAACTTGGCATAAGGGATCACTGGGACCCCCTGCAGTCCTGAGAAAGGAGCTCATGGGAACTTGGCATAAGGGATCACTGGGACCCCCTGCAGTCCTGAGAAAGGAGCACATGGAAATTTGGCGCAAGGGATCACTGGGACCTCCTGTAATCCTGAGAAAGGAGCACATGGAAATTTGGCGTAAGGGATCACTGGGACCCCCTGCGATCCTGAAAAAGGAGCACATGGGAACTTGGCATAAGGGATCACTGGGACCCCCTGCGATCCTGAGAAAGGAGCACTTGGGAATATGGTGTAAGGGATCACTGGGACCCCCTGCGATCCTGAGAAAGGAGCACATGGGAACTTGGCGTAAGGGATCACTGGGACCCCCTGCGATCCTGAGAAAGGAGCACTTGGGAATATGGTGTAAGGGATCACTGGGACCCCCTGCGATCCTGAGAAAGGAGCACTTGGGAAAATGGTGTAAGGGATCACTGAGACCCCCTGCGATCCTGAGAAAGGAGCACATGGGAACTTGGTGTAAGGGATCACTGAGACCCCCTGCGATCCTGAGAAAGGAGCACATGGGAACTTGGTGTAAGGGATCACTGAGACCCCCTGCGATCCTGAGAAAGGAGCGCATAGGAACGTGGGTGTAAGAGATCACTGGGACCCCCTGCGATCCTGAGAAAGGAGCACATGGGAACTTGGCGTAAGGGATCACTGGGACCCCCTGTGATCCTGAAAAATGAGCACATGGGAACGTGGTGTAAAGGATCAGAGCCCGTTTGGTTCGGATCTATGTACGTGCCTCTAGTGCCGCAGCCGTTCCATTACCCACGAGAGCGGTTGTAAATTACACTCTCATCGTCATTATCGGTCCATAGTCTGACGCAGTCTCGTGTATAGGAGATAAGTCCTCCAGATTGAGATCCTGAGGACACATTTCTTCCTCGTCTTGCAGGATGTGACAATGAGATTTATTCTACATGGCTAAACTTATGCTGAAAAACAGTGTTAAAAATATTCTGAAAAAAAAATGCAGATTTTTCCATCGCCTCCGGTGATCAAAAGTGTGAAGTGCACATAAAATATAAGATTTTATGGTAATTGTCATTAAGCGTTTGCTCAGCTCAGCAGTCAATTACATGGACACGTGCAGGCGGCTTGGTGCGCCTATGCGGCTACATAGGTAGGTTTGACTCTGAAATGCTGCAGCGTTTTAGAGAAAAACCTATTTTTAAAGTTACCGGTGACTGAGCTGCACTGGATATAGTCGGAGAGGCGGGTCCCCGGCAGCTTCTCCCCTCCCACTGCCCTGGAGTGAGGTCTCTCCCCATACACACAACCAGGCGGAGACCTGTCAATCCAGGTCAGCAGGCGGGAAGAAGCTGCCGGGACCGAGCTGCGCTAGAGACTAGTCTGAGAGGTGGGACCCCAGAAGCTTCGCCCCTCCCACTGTGTCACCGATGACAGACAGTCATGTGGTTTATGGCCATAGAAGATCACACCATTTGGCGGCACAGAATGCTCTCTGACTTTCTATTGTTCCTGCTGTCAGATTGGTATAGGTAGCTGTCCTGCTGGATTCATCCTCCCCCATTTGGACCCAGCAGGGGCTCGCCTTCCACCCAGCTGTTGATCATCAGTATTCTGTTGCTGCTTAAATACTCCCATCTTCTCTGAACTGGTGCTGGTGATATTTTCAGTTCATTATAGCTCTGGTTGCAAGCAGGTGGCTTGTACTCATCTGTAGTATCGTTGCTGAAGTTTTGTTGAACTTCTACCGGAGCCATCTGTGGATAAGTAGTTCATGTTTTTATCCCTGTGTGTACCCATTTTGTCTTCTGTTAGCGTTTAGTGGGGTTGACGAAGAGCTCATCCCACCTGTTCCCTATTTAGGGTCTAGCACTAGGGATACCCAGGGTCAGGTATCTGGCTAGGTGCATAGGTGTGAAACCTATCTAGGGTAGTTAGCTACCCCAGTGACCAGCTGTTGGTTTGGTCAGGGGTCACCTCCCCCTTGCCTAGACGCAAGGGTCTCCTTCCCTTACCTTTCGCCGCTCGCTTGGTACTTCCCTGTACCTTGCGTGACACACTGCCCGGGAGTGACCGGTCTCTCCCTATACATGCAAACAGGCAGAGACCTGTCAATCCAGGTCAGCAGGCATGGAGAAGCTGCCGGGGACCGAGCTATGCTGGAGACTAGTCGGAGAGGCGGGTCCCCAGTGGCATCCCCCCCTCCCACTGCCATTGACTGACAGGTCTCGCCCTACACACGCAACCAGGGGGAGACTTGTCACTCCAGGTCAGCAAGCGGGGAGAAGCTGCCAGGAATCCTCTTCTCCGACTAATCTCCATCTCTGCTCGGTCCCTGGCGGCATTTAAAGTAATTTTTTCCTAGAAATACTGCAGCATTTCAGCATTAAACATACCTGTCTGAGATTATACAGCCAGGGTCTGATACATGTGTCAGCTGTCCGGTTCCTTGTTGCTTTAGGTGACTTTTCAGAAGAAGCCTTCGTGTGCATATATGAGAAATAACACTATTTCGATAACCAGATTTTTTTCCATTCTTCTGGATATTATGACTACTATTCTGCTTGTTTTCTGACCATTATATGACTTATCTGCAACATTTTTCACTTGTTTCTACAGAATCAATCTCTAATTTTCAGTTGTCTCTGAGCTGATGGATGGAGATCAGCTGCTATGATGCCTCGCACACACACAGACATGAGCGATTCCTGCTCTCCTTTCTCTATGTAGCACATGCAGTGTAGCTGTGAATCCAGCAGCATAGAGGACATTATACAGCAGTACTGAGCAGTGTAGCTGTGAATCCAGCAGCATAGAGGACATTATACAGCAGTACTGAGCAGTGTAGCTGTGAATCCAGCAGCATAGAGGACATTATACAGCAGTACTGAGCAGTGTAGCTGTGAATCCAGCAGCATAGAGGACATTATACAGCAGTACTGAGCAGTGTAGCTGTGAATCCAGCAGCATAGAGGACATTATACAGCAGTACTGAGCAGTGTAGCTGTGAATCCAGCAGCATGGAGGACATTATACAGCAGTACTGAGCAGTGTAGTTGTGAATCCAGCAGCATGGAGGACATTATACAGCAGTACTGAGCAGTGTAGCTGTGAATCCAGCAGCATAGAGGACATTATACAGCAGTACTGAGCAGTGTAGCTGTGAATCCAGCAGCATAGAGGACATTATACAGCAGTACTGAGCAGTGTAGTTGTGAATCCAACAGTATGGAGGACATTATACAGCAGTACTGAGCAGTGTAGCTGTGAATCCAGCAGCATGGAGGACATTATACAGCAGGACTGAGCAGTGTAGCTGTGAATCCAGCAGTATGAAGGACATTCTAGCAGTACTGAGCAGTGTAGCTGTGAATCCAGCAGAATGGAGGACATGATACAGCAGTACTGAGCAGCGTAGCTGTGAATCCAGCAGCATGGAGGACATTATACAGCAGTACTGAGCAGTGTAGCTGTGAATCCAACAGCATGCAGGACATTATACAGCAGTACTGAGCAGTGTAGCTGTGAATCCAACAGCATGCAGGACATTATACAGCAGTACTGAGCAGTGTAGCTTTGTATCCAGCAGAATGGAGGACATGATACAGCAGTACTGAGCAGTGTAGCTGTGAATCCAGCACTGCGGTGTGATAAAACACTCACTAGAAAGCTGCAGCACCAATCTGTTTTCCTCTTCTTTCCACTTCCGTAGACTGTAATGAGACATAACGCAAAGTTTCTTGATTTATGCAAAGTTTGTTGTAATGATGGGGACCATTTTAATCTGGAATTGTGGATCTGTGTATATTTTCAAGCAAGTATGCACATAGCTATATATTAGTGTAAGGGCGCAGCGTCACGCAGACTGGGTGGCGTTACAGATCACAGGTAGATGCTCGCTCCGCGGCTCCGAGCCGGCAGTACAGGATCCTCATTGAGTATTGCAGACTTGTTTACCCCGTGTTACAGATTCAAGGTTACGGTGCAGTATGCGGAGGCTTATCTGTCTTCTCACCAGTCTGAGCGGTATTGCAGCAGCTGCCGTTAATATCTGGACATTCGTATAAATAGTCATTCTACCAGTAAGTGGGGGGATTTTTAGACACATCAAGTTGCTTCTGCGCACAAGCTCAAAATACCCTCCGCTTGGTTTTCTTTTACTGGAAAATGGCTCTAGCCGATGACCTGTTAAGTGCTGGTGCCACTCATAGGAAAGGTGACGGCGTCCGGGGGGGATATCTGCGTATAGAGAACCCCCACAGATAGGAAGGGGCTACCTCATAAAAGATAACCCCGTGAAAAGGGGACGTCGTGGTCAGCCAGGTAGTATTACATGACAGCCATTATTCATCTGATGTGATACAGGGACAGCCGGAGCCTCCAGAATGGAGCTGATCTTATAAAATATCTGGCACATAGATAGGGGTCCGAGCAGGGGGACCCCTCTATGCGGCCCGAGGGCTTTATTACAGTATATGGTCTGGGGAAGTCTCCATATGACAACTCAATTAAAGGGACCTGTCCTCAGACTCATCAAGGACCTACTTATTTAAATCAAGTTTTATGTTGCAGTATATTTATATATAGATAGTTTGATACATAGATAGAGATACATATATATAGATATATACAGTGCCTACAAGTAGTATTCAACCCCCTGCAGATTTAGCAGGTTTGATAAGATGCAAATAAGTTAGAGCCTGCAAACTTCAAACAAGAGCAGGATTTATTAACAGATGCATAAATCTTACAAACCAACAAGTTATGTTGCTCAGTTAAATTTTAATAAATTTTCAACATAAAAGTGTGGGTCAATTATTATTCAACCCCTAGGTTTA
Organism: Anomaloglossus baeobatrachus; assembly: GCF_048569485.1. Lineage (NCBI taxonomy): Eukaryota > Metazoa > Chordata > Amphibia > Anura > Aromobatidae > Anomaloglossus > Anomaloglossus baeobatrachus. The sequence continues at coordinate 280,248,995 of NC_134359.1, forward strand.
ATATTTTGTGGAATAACCCTTGTTTGCAATTACAGCTAATAATCGTCTTTTATAAGACCTGATCAGGCCGGCACAGGTCTCTGGAGTTATCTTGGCCCACTCCTCCATGCAGATCTTCTCCAAGTTATTTAGGTTCTTTGGGTGTCTCATGTGGACTTTAATCTTGAGCTCCTTCCACAAGTTTTCAATTGGGTTAAGGTCAGGAGACTGACTAGGCCACTGCAACACCTTGATTTTTTCCCTCTTGAACCAGGCCTTGGTTTTCTTGGCTGTGTGCTTTGGGTCGTTGTCTTGTTGGAAGATGAAATGACGACCCATCTTAAGATCCTTAATGGAAAAGCGGAGGTTCTTGGCCAAAATCTCCAGGTAGGCCGTGCTATCCATCTTCCCATGGATGCGGACCAGATGGCCAGGCCCCTTGGCTGAGAAACAGCCCCACAGCATGATGCTGCCACCACCATGCTTGACTGTAGGGATGGTATTCTTGGGGTCGTATGCAGTGCCATCCAGTCTCCAAACGTCACGTGTGTCCTCCAAGTCCTCCAAGTGATCATGAGCAAACTGTAGACGAGCCTTGACATGACGCTTTGAAAGTAAAGGTACCTTACGGGCTCGTCTGGAACGGAGACCATTGCGGTGGAGTACGTTACTTATGGCATTGACTGAAACCAATGTCCCCACTGCCATGAGATCTTCCCGGAGCTCCTTCCTTGTTGTCCTTGGGTTAGCCTTGACTCTTCGGACAAGCCTGGCCTCGGCACGGGTGGAAACTTTCAAAGGCTGTCCAGGCCGTGGAAGGCTAACAGTAGTTCCATAAGCCTTCCACTTCCGGATGATGCTCCCAACAGTGGAGACAGGTAGGCCCAACTCCTTGGAAAGGGTTTTGTACCCCTTGCCAGCCTTGTGACCCTCCACGATCTTGTCTCTGATGGCGTTGGAATGCTCCTTTGTCTTTCCCATGTTGACCAAGTATGAGTGCTGTTCACAAGTTTGGGGAGGGTCTTAATTAGTCAGAAAAGGCTGGAAAAAGAGATAATTAATCCAAACATGTGAAGCTCATTGTTCTTTGTGCCTGAAATACTTCTTAATACTTTAGGGGAACCAAACAGAATTCTTGTGGTTTGAGGGGTTGAATAATAAATGACCCTCTGAATAAACTTTTCACAATAAAAAAAAAAAATAAAAAAAGAAATAACATTCTTTTTTGCTGCAGTGCATTTCACACGTCCAGGCTGATCTACAGTCCAAATGTCACAATGCCAAGTTAATTCCGAATGTGTAAACCTGCTAAATCTGCAGGGGGTTGAATACTACTTGTAGGCACTGTATATATGTATATATATATATATATATATATACATATACATATACATATATGTCTGTGTGTGTGTGTATATCTCTATCTATATATATATATATATATATATATATATATATATATATATCTATCTACACATTTTATATATTATATATACATACAGATATTTATTTGATATATTATATATTTTTTATATATATATATATATAATTTTATTTCTTCCCATGTCACTATATATATTTTATAAATCCTAAAATCTTGCTGCTTTCACTCTGACCACTAAATCTCATCGCTGTTCTATAGCAATCACTTCTCAGCAGTCACCTTAAAACAGACAGGATTATAGAAGTGATTAATGATACTTTATATGCAATGAATAACCTAAGATCCACCATTCACAAAAGGTGATATCACAACTCACCTCCTCCCCCTCCTGTACAATGACTGATAAGACCTCTATATACAATGGATAACCTAAGAACAACCATTCAAAATTGGTGATATTACAGCTCATTTCTTCCTCTTGTACAATGACTGATAATAACACCTCTGTATACCGTACATAAGAGTTCACCAGTCACAATAGGTGATGCCACAGCTCTTCTCCTCAGGTACTATGACTGATAACACCTCTATATACAGTGGATAACACAGGATCCACCATTCACAATAGGTGAAGTCACAGCTCACCTCCTGCTCCTCCAGTACAATGACTGATAACACCTCTATATACAGTACATAACACAGAATCCACCATTCACAATAGATGTCACAGCTCTCCTTCTCTTCCTGTAGAATGACTGATAACACCTCTATGTACAGTACATAACACAGGATCTACGATTCACAAAAGGTGATGTCACAGCTCACCACCTCTGATAAGACCTCTATATTCAGTAGGTAACAAAGGATCCACCATACACAATTCGATGATGTCACAGCTCACCTCCTCCCCCTATTGTACCAAGACTGATAACACATCTATATACAGTAGATAACACAGGATCCACCATTCACAAAAGGTGATGTCACAGCTCACCTCCTCCTCCTGTACAATTACATCTGTACAGGTTACAGAGTTACAACTACCTGTTAGATCGATCACTGCAGGATAGAGAGGAACCTTAACCCCTTCCGCACCAGATGGAATTAAATAAGCTCCAACTCAGAGTAAGCAACAAGCGGGCAGTAAAGCAGATCTCTTGTCCACAGTAACCTGTGACTGTTTGATCCCAGATCCCCGAGATCGCATCAGGGCGTGACAGAGGCAGCATCGGCGGAGTGCAGGAGCACTGAAGTGGGATTCAGCCATCGGTTCTAGCCTCAGAGCAGCGCTTGCAAACTCTATTGCAAAGAGCTTGTAAGCGCTCTGTTCTTGCCAATGAAACTAGGCACCACTGATAAACTGTAGAGGTGGACGGTAACCTAAGCAATAAGCTGTAAACAATAGAATTAAGAATTGAGCACGGAGAGGATTCTAAAAAAGCGGTAAATTGCAAAGTTGCTTGTTTTTACAAGCACTTCGCAATTTTTCCCCATTTAAGAAGATGAGAGGTATTCCCATTTCTGACTTTTGTAGCATGTCCACAGAACAGGCCATACATGTCTGACAGATGTGGGTCCCGAAACCAGAACTCAACCTGTCTACAATACGGGATCCTGCTGTAGGTTTACATGTAAGGCCACCCCCACTCATTTCGATGGGAGTACCCCCTCCAAAAAAATTGCAGACCTCCTTCCCCGAAGAAGGTAAATCCAGATCTGGCAGTATCACGGCTCCGCATCATTAAAACACACAAGTGAAGGGACTGTTATTTTGCTTCTGGCCACTAGATGGAGCTCTTAAGCTAAGAGTTTTTAGAGAAATACCTTTTTAGTTTAGAAACCAAAGATTGATGGAGACATAATCTGCCCTGCACATTTTATATAAGATTATATAGATATCTGGACTTATAAATGTCTTTTCTCATTAAATATTCTTCAAAAAGTAAATTTTACATCTACGATACGCAACCAGTTAACTTATATTGTGTCCTAAACAAGTAATTACTAACAAATGCTGCAAAATTCATCTTAAAGGTAATTCACATCTTAAAGCCCATGTATTACAGTAAGGGAAGAGCCAAGAATATCAACATCTATTAATCTTACGTTAGATTGGCTTACTGACTGTCAGCGTGGTTTCCTTCTATGGATGCCAGGTTTAAAGGACTTGCTACTTACCATATTTTTTTCACCTGATGTAAATGTCCCCATTTTCCTGAATCCAGCGTTATTTTTCTTTTGTTCCTGCGCCTCTCCATTCCTGAGATATAGCCTCTTCTTCCTTTTAGCCAAATGGGAGTGGTCCTCAACTGTTCTCTGTGAGTGTCTACCTGAAGACCACACCCACTTGGTAAAAGCACTAGATTTATATACAGTGGAGAAGGGACCATATCTCAGGAACAGATAGGCGTAGGAACAAAAGAAAAAAGATGCCGAATTCAGGAGAACGGCGGCTTTTATACCAGGTAATGATAAAAGACATTGCATTTCTGGCAATGTTTAGTTACATCAATGGGTTGACTGTGTAATTCAGGGCATGCTGTATCTTCTAGAGATTAAAAGACACTCTTTATAAAGGGCATTTAAAGGGTAACTGTAGGTTCAAGAAACTTTTTCAAAATGATCATGTAGATGAGTGTCACACGGAGATTTGCACAAACTTCATCGACTGTCATGGCGGTGATGGGCTCTGTTCAGATTGTATATTCTGAAACTCTCCCTGATTGTTTTCTGGTGTTTGGGATCAACACAGTCAGATTTTGGCGCCGGCTTGCTCTGTGCTGATTCATAGGCAGGCAAGCAAGGGTTATGCAGGCGTCAAACGAGATGATCTATCGTGCGATCGCACCCGCCCCCGTCGTTTGTGCGTCACGGGCAATTAGTTGCCCGTGGCGCACAAAGTCATCAAACCCCCGTCACACGCACTTACCTGCTGAGCGACCTTGCCGTGGGCGGCGAACATCCACTTACTGAAGGGGGAGGGACGTTCGGCGTCACAGCGACGTCACACAGCGGCCGCCCAATAGAAGCGGAGGGGCGGAGATGAACGGGACGTAAACATCCCGCCCACCTCCTTCCTTCCGCATAGCCGGCGGGACGAAGGTAAGCTGTGTTCTTCGTCCCGGGGTGTCACACGGAGTGATGTGTGCTGCCCCGGGTACGATGAACAAACGGCGCAAAGAAGAAGAAACGACTTTTTGAAAATGAGTGACGTGTCAACGAGCAACGATAAGGTGAGTATTTTTGCTCGTTCACCGTCGCTCATAGCTGTCACACGCTACAATATGTCAAACGATGACGGGTGTGCGTCACTAACGACATGACCCCGACGACATATCGCCCGATATATCGTACCGTGTGACGCCCGCATTAATCTCTGCTAGTCTGCTTGCTACTTTAATCACATGTTGTGGGGAGACATATCACATCTGCTCCCCTCCTATTTATGCTGGTGGAATCCTTCTACCCTTGCCAGCTATAGTTTATTCTATGTTGGTCTGTGAGGGGTGGTGTCCCAGATTTACTGGTGAAAGTTGTGCTCATTGCTTGGTGCAGTTCTGGAATTTACACCTGTTGTTTTGTAGCTTCCTTCTTGCTCTTGTTTTCCTCCTGTACCTCTTATTGTCTTTTATCTTTGTGTGTGCGTGCTGTGTGACACAGTTTTGGTTTTCTCTTTCAGTCCTGTCTTTATCTGTGAGGTTTCATCACACTCTGGTCCCATCCCTCTCTCGGGGAGGGGGAATCAGATCAGGGCTGGTTAGGAGCAGAGCCAGGAAGGAGACTCAGGCCTCTCCACCATCAGGAGTATCCCTACGGATAGGGCCAGGAAGGAGACTCTAGCCTCTCCAGCATCAGGAATATCCTTAAGAATAGGGCCAGGATGGAGACTCAGGCCTCTCCATCATCAGGAATATCCATAAGAATAGGGCCAGGAAGGAGACTCAGACCTCTCCACCATCAGGAATATCCCTAATAATAGGGCCAAGAGGGAGACTCGGGCCTTTCCACCATCAGGAGTATCCCTAAGGATAGGGCCAGGAAGGAGACTCGGGCCTCTCCACCATTAGGAGTATCCCTATGGATAGGTGCAGGAAGGAGACTTGGTTCTCTCCACCATCAGGTGTATCTCTGAGGATAGGGATAGAATAGGGCCCCTAGCTTGAGGAACAGCTTAGAAGCCCCGGTTCCCCGCTATCCCATAGTCATTGTGACAATGAGGAAAAACACTATATTTTCCCATTTGTATGGCTTGTATTCTGCATATTTTTTTTACCAGTTTTCCATTCTGCAGGCTTTATCTTTTAGTTTGCAATCCACTTGGAGCTGAGCGTAAGTAATCTAGTTGCTGTGATCCCTTCCATACACCATACAGAGAGGGACTCCAGCTCTTCATTAATTTTTTTTAACATGCAGAGAGAAGCAGGAGCATGGAGGTTCTTATATAGCAGAATTGAGCAGTCTGGATATCAATCAGCTCTGGAGTGAGGTAAAAGACTTGTCGGAGAGCTCACCGTGATCTTTTCTATTTCTTTCTCTGCCTGTTTCCTCTCCCTGCTCCTACTCCCTTCTTCATAGAGTATAAAGGGCAGAGGGAGGTTGCAAGCAAGATGGGTTTGAGTTGGGTTGTGGATAACAAGTTGAGGGGTTGTTTGGTGGGGGAATAATGGAACAAATGGACTTGGGAAGGCGCAAATCAGAGAGTAGGACAATGATGTGTAAGGAGGGAGGCGGGACGGTCCAGATTGCGATCTGCACGGATTTCGTTGCTCATGTAACTGACTCTCCTCGCTTGCTAATGCAGAATGTTTATCCAGGGGAAGCGATATGAGTCATAGGCGAGGACTATCCTGGCAGCCGATACTGGGCTACTGTGCTGCGCTCGGAAAGGTAACATCTGGACTTAAACAGCTTTCGACTGGCAATGGGAAATCTGGTGCTCCGTAATGGAAAATAAGCACAGTAAAATTGTGATTGTTCCTTTAAGTTATTGTTCTAAGGCCTCTGAGAATTTGGTTTGGGGGGACTGCAATAAAGCCCCCACTCTTCTCCTGCCAAGCCTGTCTGCATGTGCTAATTCCCCCTGTAGCTCTCTAAAGCTTCAGGTTTTAGAGATATATTTATATGAGGAGCAGCTGCTGGAGGTTTTATATTCGGGGTTTCTCTCATTCAACGAGTCTCTTTGATGCTTTGCTATAGGAAAAAGGTTATTATCTTCAGTAATCACGTCCCTCAAATCCTCCACGACCCCGTGATCTGACCCCTCTAGAGTGACCCCCTAATATTACAACACTTTTTCGTTAGGATCCTAGTTAGAACTGTTGAGGTCCTGATGGGCTTCTGAGTTTATATAAGATGCCACAATGATCAATCAAAAGCAATAGCTACGGAAAGGTTCTGCCGTATTGTGTACGCAGCTCCAATGCAGATCAGTCTTACCGGTGGCGGACTGCAAACAAAGCCTGAAGTCTGACAGTGGAAGAGGGGACACGGTGAATTATACGGGACCGCAGGGTTAGAAGATATAGATGTTTTTTTTGGAGGGGGGGGTTCACAAATCTGGAATTTATCCATGTAGACCTGTCAATGGCTGATAATTCATAGAAAATGGAAATGTGTGTGTCCAACTGAATATCTCCTGGGACTGCAATATGGTCTCCTGGCTTTCATCACATCACCATATACCTGGGCGCTCATCCTTGCTCTTCATGATTGTCCTCCTACTCTTGTGCCGTGAAGGCTCCCAAAAAGGTTGTGACTCTTGTGAGGCCTGGACTGCGCAAGCTCTTTGTCTACTGGGAGCATCTCCACAAGCCCTGGCGTGTACTGGGAACACTCCACTAGACCCACAGTATACCACGAACATCCTACAAGACCTGCCTTATAGTGGGAACGCCCCATAAGGCCTGATGTATCCCGCGAATATCCTCACAAGATCTGCCTTGTACCGTAAACATCATACAAGACCTGGCGTATACCAGGAACACTTCACAAGACCTTCTGTAAACTGGCAACACCCCACAAGACCTTCTGTATTCCGGGAACACCTCACAAGACCTGGCGTATACCAGGAACACCCCACAAGACCTGTCGTATGCTGGGAGCACCCCACAAGACCTGTCGTATGCTGGGAGCACCCCACAAGACCTGTCGTATGCTGGGAGCACTCCACAAGACCTACCGTATGCCGGGAGCACCCCACAAGATCTGCCGTATACCGGGAGCACCCCACAAGACCTGCCATATACCGAGAGCACCGCACAAGACCTGCCATATACTGGGAGAACCCCACAAGGCCTGTCGTATACCGGGAGCACCCCACAAAACCTGTCGTATACTGGGAGCACCCCAGAAGACCTGCCGTATACCGGGGGCACGCCACAAGACCTGTCGTATACCGGGAGCACCCCACAAGACTTACCATATATTGGGAATACCTCACAAGATGCCCTATATACTGGGAACAACCTACAAGACCTGCCGTATACCGGGAACACCCCACTAGACCTGCCGTATACCGGGAACACCCCACAAGACCTGCCTTATACCGGGAACACCCCACAAGACCTGCCTTATACCGGGAACACCCCACAAGACCTGCCGTATACCAGGAACACCCCACAAGACCTGCCTTATACCGGGAACACCCCACAAGACCTGCCTTATACCGGGAACACCCCACAAGACCTGCCGTATACCAGGAACACCCCACTAGACCTGCCGTATACCGGGAACACCCCACTAGACCTGCCGTATACCGGGAACACCCCACAAGACCTGCCTTATACCGGGAACACCCCACAAGACCTGCCTTATACCGGGAACACCCCACAAGACCTGCCTTATACCGGGAACACCCCACTAGACCTGCCGTATACCGGGAACACCCCACAAGACCTGCCGTATACCGGGAACACCCCACAAGACCTGCCGTATACCGGGAACACCCCACAAGACCTGCCTTATACCAGGAACACCCCACAAGACCTGCCTTATACCAGGAACACCCCACAAGACCTGCCTTATACCAGGAA
>NC_134359.1:280262388-280292388 GCF_048569485.1 Anomaloglossus baeobatrachus
AGTATATAAACATAGTGGTAGCCGCTGGACAAAAAAAAAGCCATATAAGACGTATGAGGATCATAGTCCAATCGGAAAATACGGAGTAGATACATCCAATAGTGGGCATGGTGTTGAATGTCCGTGGCGAGTATATATCCAAAATATTCAGAAGTAGATTCTTCAAACCAACAGTGGTGGTTGCATGCCGATCACACAGAACGGAGAAAAAGAACTGTCTATTTTGGTTACATTATATCTGATGTTCAGTATGCGCCTGTTCATAGTTGCGTGTTAGGAAGTGCCATCAGTCTTTTTACCTATATCCAGGCTTGGGCTGGCCCACAGGTGAGCAGGAGAATTCCCTGGTGGGCCCCACACATTACCAATGCTTGGCAAAGTAACTTACAGACAGAGGCCGCATTTCCTCAATCATTTGACAAACTACCCAGGTAAACATAGTTGGATTTGTGAATGAGGGTCCGGTATATTGCATGTAGCTGAATAGTGGGACCCCAGAAACGATATTATGGGTAGGCCCTTGCCACCAGAGCCCGACACTGTGACCATGTCCATAGGTAACAGGTGATTTCCTCCATATTGCTCTTATTATTTAGGCTTTTTTGGCAAGATTGTGAATGAGCTTGACCTATAGTGGGTGCGTTCTGGCCTAGGTGACCAAACATTGGTCCTGGGCTGATGGGCCAGACATCATTATTATAAATGCTCGGTGAGGCTCCTTGCACTGGGGTCCCGGATCTTGCAGTTTTGCCTCTAGGGGGGATCATTTAGACTCTAATAGATTCATAGGAGCAAAGGCGACCAGTTCGGTGTAGCGTCTGCTGACAATGGATCACATCAAGTCGCCCGCCACATTCAGCAGCTGCTTTAGCTTTTCTTCCAGGTTTGTAGGCACAAGCAAAAGGGGTTAATCCCACTCCTAAACCTCCCCCTTCGTCTCCCCTCTGAACCATTTTCCCACGCCCTACTCTTTTTTTTCCCTTCCTGATACTTCCTTTCATATAATGGAAGGGCTCAGATAGCTCCCACAACCCTCCGTTAAGTGTGTGATGATTTTTTTTTTTTTTTTTTTTTTTTCGTGGACTGGTGGGATTTTGAGTGTTGATGTCCTAGGATAGTAAGGGGGGAGGGCTGGGGGGGGGAACAAATAAGGTTTTGCAATGAGCAGACAAGTGCGGCGGCCGGACCCCTCCCCGCACCCATTTAGATGAGACACTATTTAATCTGATCTGTGTTTGTGGATCGGGCTTTAGCTGTTGTGTTGTGAGTAACGTGGCAACGAGCTGGGTCATCAAACGCATAAATCAGCTGCTCATGTTCAGAGCCCTCCAGCACTCTGCAAGTAGCCAACGTACAAAATTAATGACGGCCAGGGTATGGCCGCCGCAGATCCACGAGAAAGCCACATGTGACCTCGCTTCAACTTATGTATGCACCTGCTGCAGAGGCAGATCCCGTCCATAATACCCTCCCCATCAGGACAGACACCCATCTGCACTGCACATGGCCACAAATTGAGTCTAATATCGAGGACCCATTCATGTCCAACTGTGCCCTTTTAATTAGGTTTTCTGACCCATTTTCCAAAAACAAATAAAGGGGTCCCTTTTTAGGACCCCCACCTATCAGCTAAAGCAAAACCGTGGAGGACTATAAAGTCTATGACTTTATTGATTTTTATAAGAATTGTGTAATACCTAATTTCGCCTGCGGGAGTGCTGCAGGGAAACTGAGCACCTCCAGATCGCATCTCCTCCATGCTGATCACTGGATATCCTGAAATCATGTGATTGACCAGCACGGACAGCCCCATTTAAAGGGGTTAATGGACGCTGACGCTGGGTGTCTAAGGGGTAAAGATTCTCCTTTGCGTAGGGGGATTTGCAGGCTTTGCAATGCTCCCCTGGGGATTTAATTATGCAAATGGCCTCTTCAGATCTTCAGAGAGGACTTCTAATTGGAAATAGTAATCCCAATATTGACCCTTTAAATAGTCTCTTCCTTTCTGAAACTCTATTTGCATATTTTAATTCCCATGGGAGCATTGCATGGCCTACAAAGTCTTCTCCACTGACTGGGTGAGAGGCCTCTAAATTATACCCCTTATGCCTCTAAATTATATCCCAGTCAAAGGCCTCTCACCCAGCCAATTCTGATTTCCTGCTTTGCACTGATGAGGGGCAAGTACCCCCAAAAATGTGTCTCTAAATGTACCCCTTAGATGGAGGGGCAAGTACCCCAATGATGTCTCTAAATGTACCCCTTAAGTTCCCAGTTAGATGCCTCTCACTTGGATAATTCTGATTTTTTGCTTTCCACTGATGAGGAGCAAGTACCCCAAAACATGTCTCTAAATGTACCCCTTAGATTCCCAATCAGAGGCCTCTCACCCGGCCAATTCTGGTTTCCTGCTTTGCATTGATGAGGGACAGATACCCCGAAACACGTTTCTCTAAATGTACCCCTTAGATTCCAGTCAGAGGCCTCTCACCAAGCCAATTCTGGCTTCCTGCTTTGCACTAATGAGGAGCAAGTACCCCAAAACATGTGCCTCTAAATGTAGCCCTTAGATTCCTAGTCAGAGGCCTCTCACACGGCCAATTGTCTCCTGCTTTTTCACTGATGAAGGGCAAGTACCCCAATAGAAGTGTCTAAATGTACCCCTATAGACGTGTCTAAATGTACCCCTTAGATTCCCAGTCAGAGGCCTCTCACCCAGACAATTCTGGTTTCCTGCTTTGCACTGACGAGGGGCAAGTACCCCAAAACACGTGTCTCTAAATATACCCCTTAGATTCCCAGTCAGAGACCTCTCACCTGGCCAAATCTGGTTTCCTGCTTTGCATTGATGAGGGACAGATACCCTGAAACATGTGTCTCTAAATGTACCCCTTAGATTCCAAATCAAAGGCCTTTCACCCAGACAATTCTGGTTTTCTGCTTTGCACTGATGAGGGGCAAATACCCCAAAACACGTGTCTTTAAATATAATTTCTGGTTTATGTATGAAAGCTCTTTAAAAGGGTTGATACTGATATTTAGGATTACTACATCAATAAGTGCCCCTATTCTCTGCCAAATAACAGTCATTCGCCCTGCGTCATTGCTGTGGATCCTGAACAGGCTGCTTCAGAGGTCTCCTCAATCCAGGTATCAACGGGACCACTTTGGTGGCCAAAAAGTGCAAGATACATCCAACGACGTGCTCTTCTAGTCATTTGACCGCTGCAGCCAATCACTAGCTGCAGCGGTCGCATTGACACACAGAGAGGTATGCTGTGGATCCACGGGAGTCACAGAAAGTTTATTTTGAAAACATCCACACCTATGAAGAAAAAACTATTTCCAGTGCCGGACGGCCCCTTAATTAGGAAGATGTTGCAAAACTATAACTCTCAACATTTTTTTTTTTTTGGTCCCGCACTAAGGGATTAAGCAAAAATAAATCTTTTTTTTTTTTTTTTAAAAATTGGGGGGTATTTAAAGGAGGGATGAAATTGTACCCCACAAAAAAACGTGCAGTGAATTCCTGCAGGGTGGGATCATGGGAGGGAATTAGAGAGCTGTGAGATCAGGCGGGTGGAGGATGTATCCCTTCTGCGGGCTCTTTCCCCCCCCCGCCCCCCCCTGTATCCCGAAGTTATTCAACAGTTGTCTTTTCCATGCATTCCTGCGTTAAAGAGACGATTGGGTTTCCTCAGTGATAAAGTAGAGTCGTGGTACGGAGGAAAGTGAGCAGTGTGTTTCCCTTCTCACACCATGTGTTAGTGTATATCTCTATAAAACTGGATAAAATGCACTTACATAAATGAAAAACTAGAAGCTAAATTACGATCTCACGTTAAATGACCGGAACCTATAAATTTCTTCTTTTATAGATTTCTGCGGTGATCAATGACTACTTCTCTGGTTCGACCTCCCCCCAAAAAAAATCGCTTTTCTTAGTTCCCTTTACAGAGTATTCATAAGCTTCAGCCTTATACCTTCTGAATGTATATCCCTGAGAACATATTTTAATTAATCCCCTCCACCCTGAATCCAGTATTGTTTTCAGAATACTGTAACAATAGAGATTGTGATCTATATTTATGACCTATATTTATACAGACCTCTAAATCCGATGTCATATGAGATGCCTCATATTGCCACTAGAGGGAGCTAATGGGTTTGTATCAGCAGTATGCAGTTAGCTCCTGAGCTCCCTCTAGTGGTGGCTTCAGGTGCAATACTATGTTCATGCAGGAAAATTAGAAATGTGGCGCCCCTGTGGTTAGGCACTACAGGGGAATACAGCACCTTAACAGCAAGGTGCAGTGCTCTTTGGTTACAGGTGAAAGAGAGAAGAAATGCAGGGTCTTATATTAGATTGAGTAACATTGACTCAGCAGCCCCTACCTTCATATTCCTGGGACTGTTTATATAGTAGGTCCATAGGCGGGTGGAGCCTAGCTGAGCATGAGACGCGACGTGATTGACAGGACGACTGAGTGACAGTTAGTCAGTTAACAGTCAGTAAGGAGTGACAAGAAGAGACAAGAGTAAATTGATAACTGAAAGCAGGGCTAGAAATAACATAGGCCCGATGTCCTGAGCGAGGGTACCCCAAAAGAAAAGAAAGACACAGGAAAAGGGGTAACCCAGACGGAAAGGGGACGCTTTAGGTCTGGCGAGAGCCGGCTGAAGGGTTCAGGTTGACACCGGTATAACGGAACCGAGGAGGTTTGTCAGGTTTATCCCCACAACCATTGACCGTTAACCTGGGATCCTAAATAAGAGGAGTCCCGGTACCCATCAAGAGTCTGACTACTAACCCCAAGCCGAGTTCACGACGCTGTTGCGGGATAGATAAAGAAATCGTGCAGCATCAGACCCCTGGGAAAACCAGTGACGAGACTAACGAGTGGGTTAAAGAGGGAGTCACAGAGCCCTCAGAGCAGAGACCGAGAAAGAGACAAAGGTTACCTCAGAGAGAGACTCTGTCATCAAATCTCCTCCGAAACTTGTGCCATTGGCCTTCTGGTAACCGAATGGTTTCTGCTGTGTATTCTGCAAAACAAACCAGATGCCAGTAAAAAGGACTTGTTTAAGATGATGTGGACTCGGTGTGTCGTCTCTCCGCCGTTCTACAGGACCATTCAGAGAAGAAGGCAGCCATCACCGCTCGGTCGCTTCCCTCCTGGTCAGCGACCCGCCACCCTGAGGTAAGAAATCTCCGCCTGTGGGGAGCTGAGAGATCTTAAGCTGCTGTCACCATCGCCTCAGAGGTCGGCCGCGGGCAGCGCTGGTGTATCCCGCTTACCAGACACCACAAGTGGCGTCACGTATATCCCCCAAATCATCCCTGTATCCCATTCCACAGCCGCAGAGTGAGCGCCGAGGGCACGAAGCCGGGACCGACCACCTGTGATAACCCCATCGAGAGTAAAGTATCCGTAGTCCCGGCACCAGAGTACCCCCCTATCGAAAACCCTGATGGTCGACTCAGAACTATGAGGCTCTGATGAAGAATTTTAATAATTTTAATTTATTTTGTGTGGACATTTATTATAAACTACTCCTCTACACCCAAATAATAGATCATGAACGGTGAAGCTCTGCCCACAGCTCAGTCACTCAGGGAGACGGGGGCCAGCTTCAGTGATGTCGGGTCAACTGAAAGTTTACATGACATCACTGGAACTCAGAGGTCACAGAGCCTAAGGGTCATGTGATGGGGATGAGCGGACCACAATAACACCTCTCAGAGACAGAATATACTACACAAGATATTTGACAAGTCTTTCCTATGAGTTTTATAGCGGGGTGTAGTAGTGAACCACCTCTTTAAAGCATTTTTACTACTTTCTGCAAATTAAAAACTTTTCATACACTAAAGGGGGCTTTACACTCTACGATATCGTTAATGATTTATCGTCTGGGTCATGTCGTTAGCGACGCACAACCGGCGTCATTAACGATATTGCAGCGTGTGACACTTTTGTGCGACCTAAAATGATCGCAAAAGCGGCCAAAATCGTTTGCCGCGGAGAGGTCGTCCTAAAACAAAAAATCGTTTACCTCTCATTAGCGATGTTGTTCCTCATTCCTGCGGCAGCACACATCGCTGTGTGTGAAGCTGCAGGAGTGACAAACCTCTCCTTACCTGCCTCCCCCGGTAATGCTGAAGGAAGGAGGTTGGCGGGATGTTACGTCCCGCTCATCTCCGCCCCTCCGCTTCTATTGGACGGCTGCCGCGTGACGTTGCTGTGATACCGCGCGACCCACCCCCTTAGAAAGGAGGCGGATCGCCAGCCAGAGCGACGTCGCAGGGCAGGTAAGTGCGTGTGACGGGGGTGCGCGATTTTGTGCGATATGCCCGTGTCGCACAAACGATGGGGGCGGGTACGCACGCTACCGATATCGGCGCTGATATCGTACCGTGTAAAGCCCCCTTAAGAGTACTATGCCTTTAAACAATATGGGACAGCCCATATGATGATGTCATGTCTTTGGAAGCTTCTGATAGATTTATTGGCAACATCTGAGTTAATTAGAGACACAGCTCTGGATGTATTTTAATGGACACCTGAAACACACTAATTCTTTGTGTGGTATAATGGCAAAGTCAAACGAAATCAACCAAGATCTCAGGAAGAGAATTGTGGACTTGCACAGTTCTGGTTCATCCTTGGGTGCTATTTTCAGATACCAGAAGGTGCCTCGTTCATCTGCACAAACAATTATATGCAAGTACAAACAAGATGGGAATGTCCAGCCATCATACCGCTCAGGAAGGAGACGGGTTCTGTGTACCAGAGACGAATGTGCTTTAGTCAGACATGTGCATATCAATCTAAGAACAAAAGCAAAAGACCTTGTGAATATGCTGGCGGAAGCTGGTAAGATTGTGTCATTATCCACAGTGAAACGAGTACTGTATCAATAAGGGCCGACAGGCCACTCTGCAAGGAAGAAGCCATTACTCCAAACATTACATATATAAACATTTATATATATATATATATATATATATATATATATAAGTATATCACACATTACACACGCATACTGCGCATGTACATACATATATACACACATGTATTGTATACACACATGTGTATGGAACTGTGTGTGTGTGTATATATATATTTGTGTCTGTGTGTATGTGCGATGTATATATAAATGCACACACATACATATATACATACAGATATATACAGTACATACACATATAGCGTGGCATGAGGCATTAGTCATGAGAGAGAGGTGCTGTTCTCTCATGCTCCGCCACAAGAAAGATGGGGTGGTCCAGGCTGGGTGTGTGGACGTGTGACGTGAGGATGATTTGCTCATGCAGGCCGCGCATTGCTGATGGCTTTGGCTGGCCGGGACAAGATGTTAACTAAGGCATATAAAGGGTCCGCCAGTTCTTAAAGCACTGTCTTTTACTTAACAAACACAGTAGTGTGTCTACATCTTCTTGGACGTTTCTTGCTCAATGCGAAGCTTCACCACCAATAGGCAAATGAACATTCAAATCACGGACAAAAGCTCTGGTGGACTTTCCTGCAGTCAGCATGCCAATTGCACGTTCCCTTAAAACTTGTGGCATTATGCTGTGTGATAAACCTGCACATTTGGCCAGCCTAAGGCACACCTGTGCAATAATAAGGCACACCTGTGCAATAATAAGGCACACCTGTACAGTAATAAGGCACACCTGTGCAGTAATAAGGAACACCTGTGCAGTAATAAGGCACACCTGTGCAGTAATAAGGCACACCTGTGCAATAATAAAGCACACCTGTGCAATAATAAGGCACACCTAATAAGGCACACCTGTGCAGTAAATCAAACTGTCTAATCAGCATCTGGATTTGCCGCATCTGTGAAGTGGATGGATTATCTCAGCAAAAGAGGAGAGCTCTCCAACACAGATTTACACAAATTAGTGAACAATATTTGAGAGTAAGAGGACTTTTGTCTTAGATCTTTGAGTTCAGCTTATAAAAAATGAGAGGAAAAGCATAAGTGTTGTGTTTTTATATTTTTGTTCAGTTTATATTGAGAGTATACTGTATATTTACATACACAGCGTATCACAGATGTAATGTGCTCTCCGATTGGTCTTTGTGATCTGCTAAATACTGAATATCTGCTGTTTATGGATCCTGGGAAATGTTTACAATGTCCGGGGAGAGTTATGCTGGAAATGCTGGTATTTCGGATGTGTAACAATAGTAATACTGTGAGACGTAGGGTCGGCCAGTCAACGACACATTCCCAGGAGATGACATTATGGATTGATGTCATATACAGGCAGTGGAGCAGCTGTATACAGTCAGATACGAGGGGGACAGGTGGAGCGAGGCGTTTGGCTGCCCATGTGTAGCTGGGTGAACACTATCCCGACGGCTTAGAAAGTGGCCATGCTGCTCTTTGTATAATTCTTCACTAAAATGAGCACTATCTGACAAAGGCGTAATATATGGAGTATCTGTCACGATGGGACAGTTTTTGCTTTTATTTTATTACCGCTGCTCCCCTGATTATTCCGGTTTGTTTTTCTATACCCACCATATTCTTCTAAAGCTCCACGGACCTTATATTTGGTGCTAATTTTTATTTTTTTTTTCCAGGGGGGCGATGCTCACAGGGAAATTATGCAGATCAGCCTATAGACACGCCCTCAGAAAAAAACCTTTAAGCCACGCCCCCTTGATAAAAATGATAAATCACAAATAAAAACGGCCCATCTCTAAAACCGTAAGGCGGATTTTAATTTTTTTTTTAAGCAAAATACTTAGGGGAGCAGCGGGAATAAAATAATGGGAAATGTTGAACACTTTTTTACTTGGTGATGAGTCCTCTTTAATTCTCATAGGCATAGTTTTACTTGGAACCTCTGGGCCCCAATGCAATATCTTCAATAGGGCCCGATCATGGGTCTTTAATAGTAGTTATTGACCATAAAGAATTTTTGGGCTGCGTAGACTCCCGGGCCTGGGGATAGTTGCGCCATATTCATAGACCCCCACCTACCCTTTGCTGCTTATAAAACTTGTGCCTTCTTATTTGGCCTCTAATACCTCTATATCCATGATGGCTATACCTAATGTCCTAAATTAAAATATTACCATTCTGACGTGATATAATTCCAATGTGAAAGGGGTTGAGCTATATATCAGATGAACATGCCTGGTTTCTTCATGAAACAGCGCCACACCTGTTTTAAAGGCTGTGTATGGTAATGCAATTCATGCCTAGTCCTAGTCCTCAATTTAGAATCTAGAGTGAAGGATTTTCCCTGTCTGAAAATCTTTCCTCCTTTCCCGGTTCGGACAGGTAGAGTCCTTTTCTCAGATTTTGAATAGAGTATGGATTCTTTCTGAGCGGCAAGTGAAAGTAGCTTATAAAGGAAGCATGAACTAGGCAGTTAGAACAGTACTACAAACATCATTAGATTATTTGTCTCCCTTTTCTTCCAAACACTGCTGTGCTGTTTTAACTGCCTAGTTCAAGCTTTCTAAGAATCTACTTTCAACTGCTGCTCAGCAAGAATCATTCCTCAATTTACAATCTAAAGGGGAGGATTTTCCCTGTCTGAGCCGCTCTGCTCCCTTCCCTGCTTGGACAGGTAGAGTCCTGTTCTCGGATTGTGAATAGAAGATGGATTCTTTCTGAGCAGCAGGTGAAAGCCGCTTCTAAAGGAAGCATGAACTAGACAGTTAAAGCAGCATTATAGCATGGTGTTTGGAAGAGGAGGAGGCAAAATAAGGTAATGAAGTATATTATAAAAATGATTAACTTTTAACCCCTGAACAACCTAGAAAGTTCAAACTTCCTAAGAATCTGCTGCTTTCAACTGCTGCTCAGCAAGAATCAGTCCTCAATTTACAATCTAGAGAAGAGGTCCCCAACTCCAGTCCTCAAGGCCCACCAACAGTGCAGGTTTTTGGGATTTCCTTAGTATTGCACAGGTGTTTATGTAATTACCTGCCCAGGTGCTGGTTCCAACAGCAGTGCAATGCTAAGGAAATCCTGAAAACATGCACTGTTGGTGGGCCTTGAGGACTGGAGTTGGGGAACCCTGATCTAGAGTGAAGGATTTTCCCTGTCTTGAGCCTCTTTGCTCCCTTCCCGGTTTGAACAGGTAGAGTCCTGTTCTAGGATTGTGAATAGAAGATCGATTCTTTCTGAGCAGCAGGTGAAAGCAGCTTCTAAAGGAAGCATGAACTAGGTAGTTAAAACAGCACTACAAACATCATTAGATTATTTTTCTCCCTTTTCTTCCAAACACTTCTGTCCTGTTTTAGCTGCCTAATTCAAGCTTCCTAAGAATCTGCTTTCAACCCCTCAGCACGTATCAGTCCATAATTTACAATCTAGACTGACGGATTTTCCCTGTTTGAGCCTTTCTGCTCCCTTCCCAGTTTGGACAGGTAGAGTCCTGTTCTCGGATTGTGAATAGAAGATGGATTCTTTCTGAGCAGCAGGTGAAAGCAGCTTCTAAAGGAAGCATAAACTAGACAGTTAGAACCGCACTATAGCATGGTGTTTGGGAGTGGAGGCAAAATAAGGTAATGAAGTATTTTATAAGAATGATTAACTTTTAACCCCTTAACAACCTAGAAAGTTCAAACTTCCTAAGAATCAGTCCTCAATTTACAATCTAGACGGAAGGATTTTCCCTGTTTGAGACTCTCTGCTCCCTTCCCGATGTTCGGACAGACTTCACTCTCAAAAGAGAGCTAAATGAAGGGGTTCAGCACTCACTTCTGTCCCTTCAGTTTAGTGATTGGTGTGATTGATGAAGCTCATTGATGGTATTGTGTCTCAGGGTTCTTTGGATCACTGAAATCAATCTCAGATCCCTGTGATAATTAGTTTGCCGGGTGAGCCCAATAAAAGGAAAACTGGATGTTCCCCAATATTAAGCAGGCCACAGTTTTCAAGTAACATGGGAAAGAGAAAGGATCTCTCTGCTGCTGAAAAGCATCAAATAGTGCAATGCCTTGGACAAGGGACGAAAACATTAGATATTTCATGAAAGCTTAAGCGTGATGATCGTACTGTGAAGAGATTTGTGACTGATTCTGAGCACATACGTGTTCATGCAGATAAAGGCAGAATGAGGAAGATTTCTGCCAGGCAAGTCCATCGGATTAAGAGAGCAGCTGCTAAAAAGCCATTACAAACCAGCAAACAGATATGTGAAGCTGCTGGTGCCTCTGGAGTCCCTCGAACCTCAAGGTGTAGGATCCTTCAAAGGCTTGCTGTGGTGCATAAACCTACTATTCGGCCACCCCTAATCAGTGCTCACAAGCAGAATCGGTTGCAGAGGGCCCAGACATACCTGAAGACTAATTTTCAAACAGTCTTGTTTACTGATGAGTGTTGAGTAACCCTGGATGGTCCAGATGGATGGAGTAGTGGATGGTTGGTGGATGGCCACTATGTCCCAACAAGGCTGCGACGTCAGCAAGGAGGTGGAGGAGTCATGTTTTGGGCCGGAATCATGCTAGGCCCCTTTAGGGTTCCTGAAGGTGTGAAAGTATATAGAGTTCCTGACTGACCACTTTCTTCCATGGTACAAAAGAAGAAATGTGCCTTTTAGGAGCAGAATCCTCTTCATGCATGACAATGCACCATCTCATGCTGCAAAGAATACCTCTGTGTCATTGGCTGCTATGGGCATAAAAGGAGATAAACTCATGGTGTGGCCACCATCTTCCCCTGACCTCAACCCTATAGAGAACCTTTTGGTGTATCATCAAGCAAAAGATCTATGAGGGTGGGAGGCAGGTCACATCAAAACAGCAGCTCTGGGAGGCAATTCTGACATCATGCAAAGAAATCCAAGCAGAAACTCTGCAAAAACTCACAAGTTCAATGGATGCAAGAATTGTGACGGTGACATCAAAGAAGGGCTCCTATGTCATCATGTAATTTGGTCTGTTAGGAGGTTTTGGATTTCAAGAGCTTTTTATTTCAGTGAATGTGACCTCCTAATGCTGCAAATTCCACAAAGGAGCATTTTCAATTCTTTAAAAACATATACAATGTTTAGGAACTCTCCTGTGCCTAATAATTTGGAACAGGAAGATTATACTGTTATCATTGGGAGGCTCCTACAATAAAATTCGATGTATGTCCTCTAACAGGTGATGACTTTTATTAGACTGACTGTCATTTGCAACCACCATTTAGGAA
Source organism: Anomaloglossus baeobatrachus (assembly GCF_048569485.1). Lineage (NCBI taxonomy): Eukaryota > Metazoa > Chordata > Amphibia > Anura > Aromobatidae > Anomaloglossus > Anomaloglossus baeobatrachus. The sequence continues at coordinate 280,274,581 of NC_134359.1, forward strand.
AATCAGAGAAAAATATCATTTGCGTAATAATTTGGAACATGGTGTAGTCTTTTTAATCAAGTGGGTGTGGTCATCAACTTCTTATAAGGGCGTCTTGTTGAGGACCACTCCCAGTTGGTTAAAAACACTAGAATCACATACAGGAAAGGGAAAGCCATATCTCCGGAACGGAGAGGCGCAAGAACACAAGAAAAACTTTGCTGGATTCAGGAGAACAGCAAAATTTGCAGCAGATAAAAAAAAAAATACACATTTATGGCAAGTGACAAGTCCTTTTTAAATGATTTATTTATGCTGTCGGCTCCCCGGTCTGTAGGACACATAATAGTGATTATTTTTAGGAATTATCTGAAACCCTAAGCCTTATGCGTAAACTCCCCTCCCTGCTGCGTAATCCTGATGTGTGTACGGATCCAGTTCCTAGGCTGAGTGTGATCTTGGCTGGCGCACAGAGTATTTAGTAGCTGATACAGTTCTCCGGTGCCTCCTCTCATTCCGCAGCGAAAATCTGGACAGGGAACAACAGTCTCATAGCACGAAAGAAACAACCGTGGTGGGTGGTGGTGGATTATTTAAATTTTGTTTAGGCAAGCGGTTACTTCTCTAGCCATATGTAATTGCAGCTGCTGTTAGTCTGACAGCGTTGGGAGTTGTAGTCAGAATTCTGTAATGATGAAAATTGCGTTAGGTCACCCATTGGGACAACGGGGGTCCCATAACTACGTTAATCTATCCAAAGTGAATGGAGAGGGACATGGAGAATGGAGGCTTAACATACGCTCTGTCTGACCTGTCCAATAGAGTCTATAGGAGTTATGTTGACAGCCAAGGAAGTGTTTGTAATGGGGAGTACTGTTTTTCTGAATTAAAGATAACCTGAAACATGCCATAAATATGTATTTTTTTTTTACTTGGTGTAAATGGCGCTGTTCTCCTGAATCCGGCGTTGTTTATATTTTGTTTCTGCGACTCTCCGTTCCTGAGATACGACCCCTTTTTCCTTGGATATAAATCTAGTCTTGGTAGTCTAAAACACACCCATAAAAAAGAGCTGAGGACCACGCCCACTGTTCTAAACAAAAAAAGTTTAGATTTACATGCCTGGAAGAAGAGGCCATATCTCAAGAACAGAGAGGCGCAGAAACAAAAGAAAAACTATGTCAGATTCAGGAGAACAGCGGCATTTACACCAGGTAGTAAAAATACACATATATGCCAAGTGATATTTGCCCTTTAATTGGGTTTTCCACTTAAAGAATCAAGGAGCCCTTCTAATAAATATTTTTTATTTATTAGAAGGGCTTGATTTATTTTATTTTTTTCCCAAATTGTTCAGACAGTAAATAAATTGTAATCAGTGACAGAAAATGTTCCATTTCTCTGCAGCACCAAAGGATAGAAGAAAAAGTACATGCCTATTCTAACCAATGGCCGTGCATATACTCTAGGACAGCAATGCGAAAGATCCTTTTTTTGTAGCCGCTCTCAACTCTGGCTAAAACATGTGACTTCTGAAAAGCGGACACCCCTCTAAAAACTCTGTTTTCTTCTGTCATGTATGAAAATATGTTTTCTAAAGTAGACAATCCCTTTAATAATTTAAATAATTTTAGCTGCCTGCAGTCACCACTAGATGGAGCTAACAGCATATGATTGTACTGTAGCAATATAAATCTGCCCTCTTGTGGCAGCTGCTGAGCCTGCATTCTCAGCAAAGTTTAGATGGAAAAAGTTAAAGCACGGGACTACTGAATCCAAACAGCTTTATTAGTCGGCAGGTTGTGACATTTTTAACGTTTGTCTATGCAGAGTGCTCAGTTTAGGCCAGAACGTCCTGAAGATGTGTGCAAACTAGAATGTGCTATGGTCAAATGGTCATCATTGGTCTCTCGATATTAGTCTCTGTATCACCTTGCGCCTTTCCGACTAGTGATTTCTTACTGGTGTCGGAATGGTCGTATCGCCTGCATCAGCAGGTGAGGAGGTCAAAGCGTAAAATCCGTGCAAGCAGAATTAGATTCTGTGGGAGTCGGAGGGACTCTGAGAATAGCAGGCAGTGTGGGCTGATAGAAAGCTGACTCACTGCTGATGTAAAACGCTCGTTTAACCTCTCATCCTCCATCGGGGACCATCGCCATTGGACCTGCGGAGAGTTACGTCACAGTAAGCAGATTGGGACGATATAAATATTCTGTACCGGCAGCGTGATATCTGACGTTAGCGAGGAGCCTGACCGATCCGCTGCCCCGGAAATAGCACACTGGTCTCCGGTACCAGCGCCAAGTGTGACCATTTACAGCCTTCCTATTCTATGATAATAAAGTTTAACCTCTTTAAGGACGCAGATCATTTTTTGTTTTTGCGCTTAATTATTTTTCCGCATTGCACTCCAGTGACCTGTCAATATATCCATCTATCTATGTGTGTATATATATATATATATATATATGTATATATATCCGCATTGCACTCCAGTGACCTGTCAATATATCTATCTATCTATGTGTGTGTATATATATATATATATATATATATATATATATATATATATATATATATATATATATATATATATAGAGATACAGTTAGGTCCAGAAATATTTGGACAGTGACACAATTTTCGCGAGTTGGGCTCTGCATGCCACCACATTGGATTTGAAATGAAACCTCTACAACAGAATTCAAGTGCAGATTGTAACGTTTAATTTGAAGGTTTGAACAAAAATATCTGATAGAAATTGTAGGAATTGTCACATTTCTTTACAAACACTCCACATTTTAGGAGGTCAAAAGTAATTGGACAAATAAACCAAACCCAAACAAAATATTTTTATTTTCAATATTTTGTTGCGAATCCTTTGGAGGCAATCACTGCCTTAAGTCTGGAACCCATGGACATCACCAAACGCTGGGTTTCCTCCTTCTTAATGCTTTGCCAGGCCTTTACAGCCGCAGCCTTCAGGTCTTGCTTGTTTGTGGGTATTTCCGTCTTAAGTCTGGATTTGAGCAAGTGAAATGCATGCTCAATTGGGTTAAGATCTGGTGATCGACTTGGCCATTGCAGAATGTTCCACTTTTTTGCACTCATGAACTCCTGGGTAGCTTTGGCTGTATGCTTGGGGTCATTGTCCATCTGTACTATGAAGCGCCGTCCGATCAACTTTGCGGCATTTGGCTGAATCTGGGCTGAAAGTATATCCCGGTACACTTCAGAATTCATCCGGCTACTCTTGTCTGCTGTTATGTCCTCAATAAACACAAGTGAGCCAGTGCCATTGAAAGCCATGCATGCCCATGCCATCACGTTGCCTCCACCATGTTTTACAGAGGATGTGGTGTGCCTTGGATCATGTGTCGTTCCCTTTCTTCTCCAAACTTTTTTCTTCCCATCATTCTGGTACAGGTTGATCTTGGTCTCATCTGTCCATAGAATACTTTTCCAGAACTGAGCTGGCGTCATGAGGTGTTTTTCAGCAAATTTATCTCTGGCCTGTCTATTTTTGGAATTGATGAATGGTTTGCATCTAGATGTGAACCCTTTGTATTTACTTTCATGGAGTCTTCTCTTTACTGTTGACTTAGAGACAGATACACCTACTTCACTGAGAGTGTTCTGGACTTCAGTTGATGTTGTGAACGGGTTCTTCTTCACCAAAGAAAGTATGCGGCGATCATTCACCACTGTTGTCATTCGTGGACGCCCAGGCCTTTTTGAGTTCCCAAGCTCACCAGTCAATTCCTTTTTTCTCAGAATGTACCCGACTGTGGATTTTGCTACTCCAAGCATGTCTGCTATCTCTCTGATGGATTTTTTCTTTTTTTCAGCCTCAGGATGTTCTGCTTCACCTCAATTGAGAGTTCCTTAGACCGCATGTTGTCTGGTCAAAGCAACAGCTTCCAAATGCAAAACCACACACCTGTAATCAACCCCAGACCTTTTAACTACTTCATTGATTACAGGTTAACGAGGGAGACGCCTTCAGAGTTAATTGCAGCCCTTAGAGTCCCTTGTCCAATTACTTTTGGTCCCTTGAAAAAGAGGAGGCTATGCATTACAGAGCTATGATTCCTAAACCCTTTCTCTGATTTGGATGTAAAAACTCTCATATTGCAGCTGGGAGTGTGCACTTTCAGCCCATATTATATATATAATTGTATTTCTGAACATGTTTTTGTAAACAGCTAAAATAACAAAACTTGTGTCACTGTCCAAATATTTCTGGACCTAACTGTAGATAGATAGATAGATAGATATAGTACAGACCAAATGTTTGGACACACCTTCTCTTCTCATTCAGAGTTTTCTTTATTTTAAGGACTCTGAAAATTGTAGATTCACATTGAAGGCATCAAATCTTTGAAGTAAAACATGTGGAATGAAATACTTAAAGTGTGAAACAACTGAAAATATGTCTTATATTCTAGGTTCTTCAAAGTAGCCGCCTTTTGCTTTGATTACTGCTTTGCACACTCTTGGCATTCTCTTGATGAGCTTCAAGAGGTAGTCACCGGAAATGGTTTTCCAACAGTCTTGAAGGAGTTCCCAGAGATGCTTAGCACTTGTTGGCCCTTTTGCCTTCACTCTGCGGTCCAGCTCACCCCAAACCATCTCGATTGGGTTCAGGTCTGGTGACTGTGGAGGCCAAGTCATCTGGCGTAGCACCCCATCACTCTCCTTCTTAGTCACATAGCCCTTACACAGCCTGGAGGTGTGTTTGGGGTCATTGTCCTGTTGAAAAATAAATGATGGTCCAACTAAACGCAAAATAGCATGCCGCTGCAAGATGCTGTGGTAGCCATGCTGGTTCTGTATGCCTTCAATTTTTAATAAATCCCCAACAGTGTCACTAGCAAAGCCCCCCCACACCATCACCCCTCCTCCTCCATGCTTCACAGTGGGAACCAGCCATGTAGAGTCCATCCGTTCACCTTTTCTACAAAGACACGGTGGTTGGATCCAAAGATCTCAAATTTGGACTCATCAGAGCAAAGCACAGATTTCCACTGGTCTAATGTCCATTCCTTGTGTTCTTTTGCCCAAACAAGTCTCTTCTGCTTGTTGCTTGTCCTTAGCAGTGGTTTCCTAGCAGCTATTTCACCATGAAGGCTGCTGCACAAAGTCTCCTCTTAACAGTTGTTCTAGAGATGAGAAGGTGTGTCCAAACACTTGGTCTGTACTGTATGTGTGTGTATATGTGTATGTATGTATGTATGTATGTATGTATGTACGTATATGTGTGTGTGTGTGTGTATATAATATATATATATATATATATATAATTTATATTTATAATATACAGTTTAAACCAGAAGTTTCCCTCTGCTCTCTATAAAGACACATTTGCAGGAAAAACCTGCAGATGTTTCTTTATAGAAAGCGAAGGGAAAAACCTGCAGATGATGTGTCTTTTTAGATAGTGGATGTAAACTTCTGGTGTCAACTGTATACCAGGTGGCGCTATAGGTGGTTTCATTGCGTAGCGCATGGCTACTTTACTATACCTAGACACCACTTCTATGCCTATAGCTGCCGCCGTTCTCAAGTTAATGGTGGTGGACAAGACATGGGTGGACACTGTATATACTGGGACCTATACAACCAATACTGGAGCCATCATACCTCTGCAGAGCGTTACTCCAGGACGTTCATCACATTAATGCTGCAGAACATTGCAGTTCTCAGCAGAGGCATGATGAACAAGTAAAGTTTTTCTACAGACATTTTTTTTTTTCTAATGAGAGCGCGGAACTTTGCTCCAGGAATTACTATTATTAGTGGCACTGATATAACATTGCTCCAGGTGCTGCTGTTACAGTAGTGACAGCAGAGGATCACTGGCCCAAGAATTATTTTTTTTTTTTGCTATTTTCTGCAAAGAATTTCCTGGGGCAGCTCTAATGTTATTGGTATTATTACCGAAAGCTGCAGAATACTCCTATATATGACTGTCCGTACGTCAGGAAAAAAAAAAAGTTTCCATTGTGTTGACAATATTAACCTATTTTAGAGTTGGGGGGAATTTATAAAACCTTTCTATATGGCACAATTAGTGTCAAATTCTCATTTCTGCTGACATCTTTCTTTCTGGGAACAATGGCATTGTCATTCATAAGGTTCAGTCTCATTCAAGGGAAATTACTTTACCTGCAATACCAGACACAACCTGTGGACCAAAGTGGTGCTGTTACTGGACAAATATGTTTTTGTAAACTTGTACAGCTCTGTGGTTTAGTATCAATTTGTTGGATGTGGTATGATGTCTGCTCAGCTATGCTATTGACTGATGAGACAAACGTCTCATACCCCACCCTTAAAAGGAACCAACCAGTATGATTTCCCGATATAAAGTAAAGCCAGTGCTATATATATATATATATATATATATATATATATATATATATATATATATATATATATATATATATATATACTGTTTTTTTTTCAGAAATATGTGTAAGTAAAGTTCCAGCAATGCACTGCTATTTGATTGACAGGTGCAATCGGAAGGGAATATGTGGGTTGGGTCTTACTATCTATTCCTGCCCCTGTCTGCCTGCCTGACTCTCCTTCCCCTGTTAACTTCCTACATGTTAATTTCGGTGCAGGCAGACAGGGGCGGAAAAAAATAGATAGCACGACCCGACCCACATATTCCCTTTCTGTTGCACCTGTCAATCAAATAGCAGTGCATTGCTGGAACTTTACTTGCACATATCTCTGAAATAAAACATCCAATCTCAGAATAAAAGCTATGCTTACATTCAGCATCCTATCCCCATTATTGCACTGGCTTTACTTTATACATGAAAATCCTGCTGGTTGGTTCCCTTTAAGCATGCACCTTTATTGGAGCTTTATTGATCTCCTGTATAGTCATACCCTTAAAAATAAGATAACTTTTTGTTATTTATTTAATTATCCTTCAGGCATACATCATTACCTTATTTTTCTTCCTTTTCTCCCAAATAGTACTGTGCTGTTTTAGCTGCCTAGTTCAAGCTTCCCAAGAATCTGCATTCAACTGCTCCTCAACACAAATCAGTCTTCGATTTACAATCTACAGTGAAGGATTTTCCCTGCCCGATCCTCTCTGCTCCCTTTCCGGTTTGGATAGGCAGAGTCATAGAGTTCTGTTCTCTGATTGTGAATAGAGGATGGATTCTTTCTGAGCAGCAGGTGAAAGCAGCTTCTTAAGGAAGCATAAACTAGGCAGTTAAAACAGCATGACAGCATGGTGTTTGGGAGTGAAGGAGACAAAATAAGGAATGAAGTATATTCTAAAAATTATTAACTTTGCAACGACTGATATAAAGAGAAGTATAAAAATATCTTTCACCCCTTTATCCTAGAAAGTTCAAGCTTCCTGAGAGTCTGCTTTTAACTGCAGCTCAGCAAGAATCCGTTCTCAATTTATAATCTATAGTGAAAGATTTTCCGTCTGAGCCTCTCTGCTCTCTCCCCGGTTCAGACACTTAAAGTCATGCACTCCGATTGTGAGTGGAGTATGAATTCTTTCTGAGCAGCAGGTGAAAGCAGCTTCTTAAGGGAGCATGAACTCAGGAATTAAAACAGGGCTACAGCATGCTGTTTGGGAGTGGAAGAGGCAAACTAAGGTAATGAAGTATATTATAAAAATTATTAACTTTGCAACCGCTGATCAAAAGCTAAATAAAAAAAAATCCTTTAACCCCTTAACAACTTAGGAAGTACATTTTTGTCATAGGTCTATAGGTCGTTGTGGGATGTGTGAAGGGTCCTGAGGTGCTGAGCCCACTTCTTACCCAGCAGGCGTTACATAACTGGTAACTATCTGTGACAGCAGCGGCCAGAGCTAGCTCCTATCTCTGCTGTCGGTCACTGACAACAACAGTTAAATGGCCTGCTTGCTGGGGACTAAAAAAATTGTTTTTGTTTTTTTTTAGTTTTAAATAAATATATATAAGTTTAAATCACCTCCATATTCCCCATTTAAAAATAAAATAAAAAAAAATGAATAAAATAAAGTCGTATCTGTAAAAAGCCAAACTATCTAGATATACATTTTTTTTCTTGTTTTTTTTTTTTGTTTTGTTTTTTCAGCACATTTGGTAAAATGAATGGCGTCATACAAAACTATAACTTATCCCACAAAAAAAAAAATAAGCCCTCATACAGCTATTTCAAAGGAAAAAGTAATAGTGATGGCTCATTGTCCTTAATTTTTGTTGTTGCCTGCAGTCACTAGAGGGCGCTTAGGAGCTAGCTGCATTTTGTAGTAATCTCCCCCTAGTGGTAACTGAAAAACTCCCCCCTAGTGGTATCACAAAAATCAAGGTCTGACTGCAATACTGTTATATTAAGAACTTAATCGGCACAGAAAAATATTCAAGAAAAAGTGGTCAGAACAGGGAACATAATTACAGGATGGGGCCCTGGAAGGATGACATTATACCAGGAGGGGCCCAGGATGGGGAACATATATTATTGGAAGGTGCCAGGATGGGGAAATTACACTAGGATGAGGGATATTTTAACTGGAAGGGGTCTAGGGTGGACATTATTCCAGGAAGGGGCCAGGTTAGGGACATTAAAACAGGATGGGTCTCAGGATAGGGTACATTATACCAGGAAGGGGACATGATAGGAGGATAGACATTATTACAGGATGGGGCCCAGGAAAGAGGTACATTATACCAGGAAGGAGCCAAGGAATGTGAACATATGAGGGACATTGTTCTAGCAAGAGGGCCAGGATGGTGCATATTTTGCCAGGAGGATGTCCACAATGTTGGACATTACACCAGGATGGGGGACATTTTAATTGGAAGGGGCCCAGGCTAGGAACATTATATCTGTTAGGGTCCAGGATAGGAGGAAAGGGACATTATTACAGGATGGGGCCCAGGAAGAGGGACATTATACCAGGAAGGAGCCAAGGATTGGGAGCCTATGGGGGCCATTATTATAGCAAGAGGGCCAGGATGTTGGACATTTTACCAGGAGGATGTCCACAATGTTGGACATTAGCACTGGAAGCGACACAGGGAGTTGGACAATATTACTGGGCATTATACCAGGAAGGGGCCCAGGATGGGGGACATTATACCAGGAATGGGCACTGGATGGAAGACATTATACCAGGAAGGGACCCAGACTGGAAGACATTATACCAGGAATGAGCACAGGATGGAGGACATTATAGCAGGAAGGGGTCCAGAATTAGTGACATTATACCTGGAAGGAGCCCAGGATGGTGGACATTATACTAGGAACTGGCACAGGATGGAGGACATTTTACCAGGAAGGGGTCAAGAATGGGGGACATTATGTGTGGACATGGCTCAGGATGGAGGACATTATACTAGGAAGGTGCCCAGGATGGAGGACATTATATCAGGAAGGGTCCAGAATGGGAAACATTATACTAGGAAGGAGCCGAGGATGGGGGATGGTATTACATTATGGAGGGGGACAACACATATGTCACAAGGACCCATACATCTGCCCAACATGTAGGTGGGGGCCCAGGTCCAAATTTTGAATTGGGGCCCATGAGACTCTAGTTACCCCACTGAGTAGAAGTAATGTTATCTGAATCAAATGGACCAAAAATAGTTCTACTAGGCGATAATATAAAAAAAATGCAATGTCTCTGACTGTGGCTTAATAATGATCACGCTCTCCCCAGTATATGTGATTATTGTGCCAATGTAGTAAAAGAAACGCAAAAAAAATCCTGCCGTCCAAATAGGCTTTGTCCTGAAGAGGTTAAAGATTGCATTGCACGGCGGACTGGGAAAAGAGCGGGCGGTGGATGCGGCGCCCCGGCCACATGTCACATTTAATATGTCATTATGTACACAGCTTATGTAACACAAGCTATCCCCGCCACATAGGCTTTTACTGTCAGAGGTAATGGAGGCCCATTCAACACAAATGGAGCCAAATTATCAGCCAAATGGAAATCTATAGAATTGTGGCTTTTCATCTTACGGTTTTTACGACATTTGTAGAATTATAACCCGTGTGTTATGAGAAGAAAAGGAGCTTTTATATAATAATGATTCAGCTTCCCATAGGAATCAATGGAAGGTGTCCTGTTATGTGTGCCCTCGTCACCAGGCCTCGGAAACACTAGCGTGGTTAAAGGGATTTTCCATGGAATATATAGGGACTTTTTTTTTCATTTCTATTTTACCCCTTAAGGGGAACCAGTCACATTGTACATTCAGTCAGTGTCGTAACTAGAAACCAGAGTTCGGTGGGCCCCGTTGCAAAATTTGGACTTTGCCACCCCCTACCCTTATGTTGGTCAGATGTATGTACATGTGTGTATATACTGTTAGCGTTCTAAATCCTATAAAGACATACAAGTTCCCACCCTTTATGTAGTAATGTCCCCCATCCTGGGCTCCTTCCTGGTAAATATGTCCCCCCTCCTGGTACATATGCTCTCCATCCTGGTAAGTATCCTTCCCATCCTGGCATATGTGTCCCCCATCCTGATATATATGCCCCCCATTCTAGTATATATGTCCCCACACTGGGCCCCTCCTAGTATCTACTGTCACCCTCCTGGTATCTACTATCCGCCTCCTGGGGCCCTCCTGGTGTATACTGTCCCCCTCCTGGTGTATACTGTGCCCCTCCTGGTATATATGTTCCCTATTCTAGCCCATATATATATATATATATATATATATATATATATATATAATATAATAACTCCATCCTGATAAAAATGTCCATATCCTAGTATGTATGTATGTATTCATCCTGGTATATATGTCCCCCTCCTGGTTTCCACTATCCCCCTCCTGGGGTCCTCCTAGTGTTTACTGTCCCCTATTGGGCACATCCTGCTATATACTGATCCCCCTCCTGGGGTCCTCCTAGTGTTTACTGTCCCCTATTGGGCACATCCTGCTATATACTGATCCCCCTCCTGGGGCCCTCCTGTTGTATTCTGTCTCGCTGCGGGTACATACTGTCCCCCTCCTGCTATATATGTCTCCATTCTGGTAAATATGTCTCTGTTCTATGTAATGCAAAAAACAACAACATTGTACTCTCCGTCCCTGGCTTCCACGTCGATCAGCGTCCTCCTGTGTAGCCAGTGCACAGCGGCCGGCAACTTTCATCTGTGTCGGTGCTATTGCAACTCATGACGTCATTACCATGCGCCGCACTCAGTCACTGGGATGCAGATGAAAGCTGCCGGCAGCGTGTATCGCAGTACAGGGGCCCGACGGTCTCGATGCATTTTAGCTTGATGTACAGCCTCGGTCGCATATCCAGCTAAAGCAGGGGCTGGGGCCGGCGGGCCCCCCGCACCCCTGTGATCCCTGCGATTGTTCCTCCTCTGCATGCAATCCGATCTGCGGACAACACGGCATGGAGCAAGCGACGCCGAGCAAAATGATCTACAGAATTGTTTATTTTATTTATTTTCCGCACTCATATAGCGCTATTAATTCCAAGATTCAGTATAACTTGTATTTAGTTCACTGAAATCCCTTTTTTCTTGTATGCAGAGGTTTCCATTCATTGACTGCAAGAAAAAAAATAAAAATTTTTAATGCAAATTCCATCAATGTTGTATGATTTTTTATTTTTTTTTTTATTATACTTTTATTGTGCTTTATGTAATGGAAACTTTTTTATGTTTCCGTCCTCGCTGCATAACTCAAGCTGCTTCTAAGAATTGGCGTCATATGACACGGAACCTAGCTGAGGCGTGTAATCAGCCGCTGCCCGGCTCTAAATATCTGACCTATCTAACAATAGAATTTTTCCAGGCTACTTCTTTAATAAAACGTACGTGATGCAGCGTGGGTGGTAGTCGGATACAATGCAGATCACCAGCAAAGCTGCGCAGGCCAATGATTCAAGCATTCAGGAAAATTGGCCAGAAAATTACTATTATGTTTTGTTTCTTTTTTGCTAAATTTGGGGTATAAAATTTGTATATTGGAATTGGATATGACACTATAACCCATAGCAGTAAATGGGGAATATGGTGGAAGCAGCACCTAATAGAATAGTGTAGACGTGTGCGTATTGTGCTCTTACATAGACCATTACTACAAGTACCAACAATGCCCAAATGAAGTGCAAAAGCCCATAAAAGGGTTGTCCATCATGAATATACACATATGAATTTCTTATTGTATCGCTATAGTGGTTAGAACTCCGTTTTTTCTTTATGTATAGAGCGTATCCATAAGGTGGAGGAGTGTATAGTTATAATAAAACTGTATGCAGTGAGCACACTAGCTCCCTCTGGTGGTGGCTGCAGGCAAAATATAATGTAACGAGGAGTTTTGGAGCAAAAACAGCTCGGACTATGAAAAAAAAATGACATTACTTTAGTCTATGTACAGTACATTACAGACCATCTACCTATAATATCATAGATATAAATAAAGTTAGGTCCAGAAATATTTGGACAGTGACACAATTCTCGCGAGTTGGGCTCTGCATGCCACCACATTGGATTTGAAATGAAACCTCTACAACAGAATTCAAGTGCAGATTGTAACGTTTAATTTGAAGGTTTGAACAAAAATATCTGATAGAAATTGTAGGAATTGTCACATTTCTTTACAAACACTCCACATTTTAGGAGGTCAAAAGTAATTGGACAAATAAACCAAACCCAAAAAAAATTTTTTATTTTCAATATTTTGTTGCGAATCCTTTGGAGGCAATCACTGCCTTAAGTCTGGAACCCATGGACATCACCAAACGCTGGGTTTCCTCCTTCTTAATGCTTTGCCAGGCCTTTACAGCCGCAGCCTTCAGGTCTTGCTTGTTTGTGGGTCTTTCCGTCTTAAGTCTGGATTTGAGCAAGTGAAATGCATGCTCAATTGGGTTAAGATCTGGTGATTGACTTGGCCATTGCAGAATGTTCCACTTTTTTGCACTCATGAACTCCTGGGTAGCTTTGGCTGTATGCTTGGGGTCATTGTCCATCTGTACTATGAAGCGCCGTCCGATCAACTTTGCGGCATTTGGCTGAATCAGGGCTGAAAGTATATCCCGGTACACTTCAGAATTCATCCGGCTACTCTTGTCTGCTGTTATGTCATCAATAAACACAAGTGACCCAGTGCCATTGAAAGCCATGCATGCCCATGCCATCACGTTGCCTCCACCATGTTTTACAGAGGATGTGGTGTGCCTTGGATCATGTGCCGTTCCCTTTCTTCTCCAAACTTTTTTCTTCCCATCATTCTGGTACAGGTTGATCTTGGTCTCATCTGTCCATAGAATACTTTTCCAGAACTGAGCTGGCTTCATGAGGTGTTTTTCAGCAAATTTAACTCTGGCCTGTCTATTTTTGGAATTGATGGTTTGCATCTAGATGTGAACCCTTTGTATTTACTTTCATGGAGTCTTCTCTTTACTGTTGACTTAGAGACAGATACACCTACTTCACTGAGAGTGTTCTGGACTTCAGTTGATGTTGTGAACGGGTTCTTCTTCACCAAAGAAAGTATGCGGCGATCATCCACCACTGTTGTCATCCGTGGACGCCCAGGCCTTTTTGAGTTCCCAAGCTCACCAGTCAATTCCTTTTTTCTCAGAATGTACCCGACTGTTGATTTTGCTACTCCAAGCATGTCTGCTATCTCTCTGATGGATTTTTTCTTTTTTTTCAGCCTCAGGATGTTCTGCTTCACCTCAATTGAGAGTTCCTTAGACCGCATGTTGTCTGGTCACAGCAACAGCTTCCAAATGCAAAACCACACACCTGTAATCAACCCCAGACCTTTTTAACTACTTCATTGATTACAGGTTAACGAGGGAGACGCCTTCAGGGTTAATTGCAGCCCTTAGAGTCCCTTGTCCAATTACTTTTGGTCCCTTGAAAAAGAGGAGGCTATGCATTACAGAGCTATGATTCCTAAACCCTTTCTCCGATTTGGATGTGAAAACTCTCATATTGCAGCTGGGAGTGTGCACTTTCAGCCCATATTATATATATAATTGTATTTCTGAACATGTTTTTGTAAACAGCTAAAATAACAAAACTTGTGTCACTGTCCAAATATTTCTGGACCTAACTGTATATAGCTAGATATAGGCCACTATTCATTAAACCTGGAGAACAATGCACTGGAATTAAGAAGCTAATCCTAGTGAATTTCTCATTTCTATATATCTCTGCATCTCTGATTTAATTTCTATCTATCTATAGATATATAGCTAAAAATGGGATGAGAAAAAAAAATAATGTGCATGTGTATATATACTGTATGTGTATATACAGTGCTGTACATAAGTATTGGCACCCCTGCAATTCTGTCAGATAATACTCAGTCTCTTCCTGACAATGATTGCAATCACACATTCTTTGGTATTATTCTCTTCATTTATTTTGCTTTGAATGAAAAAACACAAAAGCGAATGAAACAAAAATCAAATCATTGATCATTTCACACACAACTCCAAAAATGGGCCAGACAAAAGTATTGGCACCCTTAGCCTAATACTTGGTTGCACAACCTTTAGCCAAAATAACTGCGAACAACCGCTTCCGGTAACCATCAATGAGTTTCTTACAATGCTCTGCTGGAATTTTAGACCATTCTTCTTTGGCAAACTGCTCCAGGTCCCTGAGATTTGAAGGGTGCCTTCTCCAAACTGCCATTGTGAGATCTCTCCACAGGTTTTCTATGGGATTCAGGTCTGGACTCATTGCTGGCCACTTTAGTAGTCTCTCCAGTTCTTTCTCTCAAACCATTTTCTAGTGCTTTTTGAAGTGTGTTTTGGGTCATTGTCCTGCTGGAAGACCCATGACCTCTGAGGGAGACCCCGCTTTCTCACACTGGGCCCTACATTATGCTGCAAAATTTGTTGATAGTCTTCAGTCTTCATAATGCCATGCACACGGTCAAGCAGTCCAGTGCCAGAGGCAGCAAAGCAACCCCAAAACATCAGGGAACCTCCGCCATGTTTGACTGTAGGGACCGTGTTCTTTTCTTTGAATGCCTCTTTTTTTTTTTCCCTGTAAACTCTATGTTGATGGCTTTTCCCAAAAAGCTCTACTTTTGACTCATCTGACCAGAGAACATTCCTCCAAAACGTTTTAGGCTTTCTCAGGTAAGTTTTGGCAAACTCCAGCCTGGCTTTTTTATGTCTCGGGGTAAGAAGTGGGGTCTTCCTGGTTATCCTACCATGCAGTCCCTTTTCATTCAGACGCTGACGGATAGTACGGGTTGACACTGTTGTACCCTCGGACTGCAGGGCAGCTTGAACTTGTTTGGATGTTAGTCGAGGTTCTTTATCCACCATCCGCACAATCTTGCGTGAAATCTCTCGTCAATTTTTCTTTTCCTTCCACATCTAGGGAGGTTAGCCACAGTGCCATGGGCTTTACACTTCTTGATGACACTGCGCACCGTAGACACAGGAACTTTCAGGTCTTTGGAGATGGACTTGTAGCCTTGAGATTGCTCATGCTTCCTCACAATTTGGATTCTCAAGTCCTCAGACAGTTCTTTGGTCTTCTTTCTTTTCTCCGTGCTCAATGTGGTACACACAAGTACACGGGACAGAGGCTGAGTCAACTTTAATCCATGTCAACTGGCTGCAAGTGTGATTTAGTTATTGCCAAAACCTGTTAGGTGCCACAGGTAAGTTACAGGTGCTGTTAATTACACAAATTAGAGAAGCATCACATGATTTTTCAAACCGTGCCAATACTTTTGTCTACCCCCCTTTTTCATGTTTGGTGTGGAATTATATCCAATTTGGATTTATGACAATTTTTTTTTTTTTTTTCATTGAAGACAAATTAAATGAAAATAATATCAAAGAATTTGTGATTTGCAATCATTTTCAGGAAGAAACTGAGTATTCTCTGACAGAATTGCAGGGGTGCCAATACTTTTGGCCAGCACTGTATATACTGTGTGTGTGTGTGTATGTATATATATGTATATATATGTATATATATGTGTATATATATGTATATGTATATATATATATATATATATATATATATATATAATATGTGTGTGTACCGCCCCCGGGCGAGCAGCCGGGCTGCTGCTGCCGCCACCGCCGCTCGGATCCGGAACCACAGTGGCTCGTGGGGTCTCCGGACCCGGGGGTCGCGCGGTCACTCGATTAAAAGAGAAGGGGGATATATTTACAGGGGGATTTTGGAAAGGTCGTGACGCTACCCACGGTGCGTGGTAATGTGAGGGACCACCGCTGCTGTTGGGGAGCCCGGTGATGATGGTAGGGCAGCCTTTTGTTTTAACCCCTCCGCGGGTAGGGGATTCTTGTCCCGGGGCCCGTTTGTGTAGGATGGTGTTTGGGTGCCGCTGGGGAGATAGGTGCAGGGGCTTTCAAGGTACTCACTCAGTCCCAGAATAATCACACCGACAGCTTGTAAAGCAAAGTTCTGAGCACCACTGTAGTCTGCGGGGAGCACGCCTGGATCCAGGCCCCTGGTGGTGTTGTTGGTCTGCGGCCCTATCCTTGCACCTTAGTCTCAATTGGACCAGTTGGTATGAAACTCTTCGGGTCCCGCTCACCCGTATGGCTAACGGAGTGAGCTTGCTCTCAGGGTTCACGCGTAGGATTTCTTTGGACTGTAGTGGGAAAGTCCTATCTCATCGTTGCGCTATTACCCCGATTTTGGAGCGGGTTGGGGATGACACTTGAAGTCTTCACCCCCGTCGGGTAATTTACAGGAACGCGTGAAGCTACTTTCCGGCCTGGGGTCCACGTACTCCGTCGCGCCCTGGCCCGGTGATGGCTCAAGGCCGCCGGCTGCCCTCCTCGGCCGTCCATTCGCCTCAACACTGTTTCCTGCAACCGGGTTCCAGCTCCTACCAGGCCCAGACCAACGTCTGACACCTAGTATCCAGGAGCTCTCCTCCACTCCACTCTCCTCTCTTCTCTACTCAACTCTACTCTACTGAACTGACACTTTTCTCACTGTCCTTATACCAACCACCGTATGGAGGGCCCTATTCCCTTCAAGCCTCCCAATGGTGTGTCTGGTAGGTTCAAGTGGGAAGTGTTCCTAGGGTTTTGAGTGACAAGCTGTTAACCAAGGAGGGTGGATACTGTGCAGAAGGGCAGATTGCACAATAACCTGTGACGAGCTGAGAGGCCAGGGTGTCACATATATACATATATGTGTGTGTATGTGTAAATATAATAATATAATATATGTGTGTGTGTGTGTCTAAACCACTGGCAACAAAAGTGAGTACACCCCTAAGTTAAAACAGACATTGTGCCCAATTAGCCATTTTCCCTCCCCGTTGTCATGTGACTCATTAGTGTTACAGGTCTCAAGTGTGAATGGGGGCAAGGAGTGTTACACTTGGTGTTATTGCTCACACACTCTCTCATACCGGTCACTGGAAGATCAGAATGACTCCTCATGGCAAATATAATTCAATGAGGGAAAAAAAGAATTGTGGGTCTACATAAAGATGGCCGAGGCTATAACAAGATTACCACCACACTGACACTGAGCTGCAGCACGGTGGCCAAGACCATACAGAGGATAAGAAGACAGGATCCACTCAGAACAGGCCTCGCCATGGCCGACCACAGAAGCTGAGTGCACGAGCTCCGCGTCATATCCAGAGGTCGTCTTTTCAGAAAAGACATTTGAGTGCTGCCAGCATTGTTGCAGAGGTTAGAGGGGAGGGGAGTGTACCTGTCGGTACAGATCATACACGACACACTTAATCACATTGCTGTGCATAGCTGGCATCCCAGAAGGTAGCCTCTTCTAAAGATAATGCAGAAGAAAGCCTGCAAACAGTTTGCTGAAGACAAGCAGCCTAAGGACA
>NC_134359.1:280297388-280397388 GCF_048569485.1 Anomaloglossus baeobatrachus
CCTGATGGTGGACTCATGAACATTAACATTAGCTAATGTGAGAGAGGCCTTTAGTTGCTTAGAGGTTTACTTTGGGTGTCTTTGTGACCTCACAGACAATTGAGGCTCATTCAGACTTCTGTTTTTCACATGTGACGTCTATGCGTGATCCTCAGCGACTATAAGACTATGTGCACACATGGTGCAGAAATTTCAGGACAAATACAGCGAAAAAACACCCGTTTTGCCTCTTTTTCGGCGCTTTTTTACATGCAGTTTTGGTGCACATTTTTCCCGCTCACTTAGTACGAGTGAAATCTGCAGGAAAAACTCACATGCTGCAGATTTAAATTTGCAAGAAGAAAATAAGCAACGTGTGTGTGAAACATCGTGATTTACATTCACTTTGCTGGTATCAGGAAATTGTGACAAATCTGCGAATAAAAAATACGACAAATCTGCAATGTGTGTACCGACCCTAATAGGTGCATGTTCACATCTCGGTGTATTGTTTGCAGAAGTGACTGGTCCGCTCCAAAACATGGAGACATATCCAATTTAAAACCAGACGTCAAAAAATGAAAGTCTGATTTGTGAAAATTGACACAATGAGCAAACACTTCTATGGAAAAAGAACGTGCCGGCTTTCGTCTGGATCACCAATGACCAAACACTGATGACAATCTGATCCAAAACACTGGTAAAGATTGGTCTGTTTTTTTGTGTATGTGAATAATAACAGACGTCTGTATAAGGTCTTATAAACCTCGCTCTTGTAGTGATCATTGCTGGTCGACCAATTCTGGGGAAGGTAATAATGGCCCAGATTTTCCTCCAATCTAACTGGATTGGAGACCAAACTATGTAGAGATGGTTTTGTAGCCTTTTCCTGCTGAATACCATCAACAACTCTTCTGAGGTCTTCAGAAAACTCCTTTGTTAGTTCCATTATACACTTCAACAAATCGTGTTGTGACGATCAGACTTTGCTAAATCCCTGTTTATCAAATAAAACAGCTCGCCCACTCACACCTGATTGTTATCCCATTGATTGAGAAAGACCAGACTCTAATTTCGCCGTCAAATTATCTGCAAATCCTAAAGATTCACATACACTTTGTCACTCTTTAAATTAGGAAAATGATCTAATATAATTATTTATTATTATAGCGCCATTTATTCCATAGCGCTTTACAAGTGAAAAGGGTATACATAAAAACAAGTACAACAATCATTAACAATACAAAACAGACTGATACAAGAGGAGGAGAGGACCCTGCCCGCGAGGAGGAGAGAAGGACCCTGCCCGCGAGGAGGAGAGAAGGACCCTGCCCGCAAGGAGGAGAGAAGGACCCTGCCCGCGAGGAGGAGAGAAGGACCCTGCCCGCGAGGAGGAGAGAAGGACCCTGCCCGCGAGGAGGAGAGAAGGACCCTGCCCGCGAGGAGGAGAGAAGGACCCTGCCCGCGAGGAGGAGAGAAGGACCCTGCCCGCGAGGAGGAGAGAAGGACCCTGCCCGCGAGGGCTCACAGTCTACAGGGAATGGGTGAGGGTACAATAGGTGAGGACAGAGCTGGTTTCCAGTGGTGTACTGATTCCTCTTGAAGCTTTCCTTTGGTAGGTGAGGGTCTGATATGTTGGGGTAGAGCATTCCAGAGTATGGGGGAGGCACGGGAGAGATCTTGGATGCGATGCTGGGAAGAGGAGCTGAGAGGGGAGTAGAGAAGGAGATCTTGTGAGGATCTGAGGTTGCGTGCAGGTAAGTACTGGGAGACTAGGTCACAGATTTAAGGAGGAGACAGGTTGTGGAGGGCTTTGTATGTCATGGTTAATGTTTTGAACTGGAGTCTTTGGGCAATGGGAAGCCAGTGAAGATATTCATCAATAAAGAAGGAACACTGGGCACTATTCTTTAAAGCTTAGACGGGTAGATCAATTCAAAAATGCCTCCGGCAATAACAAGTCAGTGATTCACCACTCTGTTACACCTTTGCAGGTGTGTAGCGTGAGCCCGAGCTTAGATCTACTGGCCGGGGTGCACTCCAAAAATGCAAAGCCGTGGTAATACAAATAAATGAAGAAAAACGGAGGCACTCACCGGTTTTGTAGAATTTTCAGACGTGACATTTATTTAGGCATAGGGGGAGGGTGCAGTGAAGGGATTGGCAGAGTGGCGAGGCTGTGGACTAGCGAGGGGAGAGGTGGATTAAGCGGGCTGCAGAGTTTAGGATAGATTGGAGGGGTGCAAGAGTGTTAGAAGGGAGGCCACAGAGCAGGAGATTGCAGTAGTCGAAGCGGGAGATGATGAGGGCATGCACTAATGTTTTTGCTGATTCAATATCACTACAAAGTCTAATATTTTTGACTCGTTCATTTGATTCTCTTAAGACCTGTGTAAAAAAATCTGATGTAGTTTTTGGTCAAATTTCTGCAGAAATATGAAAAATTCACAAACTTTCTGTGCAAAAATGTGCAGGCAGGTGTGAAACAAAATGCTGTGAAGTAAGAAGCATTTTGCAGATCTGTGGTTGTTTTTCCCAGATGTTTGGAACAACCTCCTTGCAAAAAGTGTGACCGAGAAGAATTGATGGTAAAAGGCAGTGACGCCAGATATCGATCTGACTTAGATGCAATTTATTAATTGATAAAAATAAACTATTAACACTTACTTGTGAGAGCTTCTTACGTTGCAGCATTTTTCTGCACCTGACCAAATCGTTTGCACAGTACCGTCGTGATATATAATGTATATTTTGGTGGTGGAATTCCTCTAATAAGTCAATCACTGAGTAAGTCATGAAGAGTCAGGCAGGAAGCCCCCCTCCTTCTCCGCAGAGTCAAAGGTTAACTCCTTATCCACAGGAATCCCAGTATGAGAGCGGTGCTGGTGGAGCTCAGCAATTTACACACTGATTGCTTTGTGCCTGTAGCTTGGAGGTGAGAAGAAGTAGTTGATAATGAAGTGGTAACTAATGCCCAATTAGTTTTCCTTTGTCTGACAATGACTAGTAATCTGCAGAATTTCCGGTATCTCTGCAGGTGTATAATAGGGCCCGCGGGGCTGGAATACCGCAGGGGCAGCAAACCTTCCCCAGAGAGGCTAATAACACCTTGTCAGACAGAGTGCTGTTCACACTGACCTTTGACATTACGGACCGGAGTCGTGTCCCTCCATTAGGAACCTATATATCATGACCATGAAACGGACTCTGAAGTATGAGTAATGTCTAGTCGTGTATATACAGTACTGTGCAAAAACATCTGCACAGTAAGAACGATTTATAAAATATATATATAATCAAAATAGAAGACTCAATCATATCAATATTTGACCCACGCCCTCCAGTGTCAGCGGCAGGGGCCAACCAATAACTGACTCTCAGCTACATGCAAATATTAGTCACAAATTTACCTATGCTTCTATCTAATATATAAAGCTGAATGTGTGTGTGTGTGTGTCCGGGATTGGCATCCGCACCGTCGCAGCTACAGCCACAAAATTTTGCACACTCACACGTCTGGACCCTGAGACCATCATAGGCTATGTTTTGAGGGGAAATTTTAACCCCGCGCTTTACAGTTATTTGCCAAAAAAAACCTGCCTCCATTAAAGCGAATGGAGCTGGGAGCCACAGTGCAGCCAGAACTTCAGAAGAATGCGCAGCCACGCCCTTATATGGAATGTTGGCATGTCACAATGCAGCCAGGGAAAGAGGCAGACACAGACAGGGTAAGAAACAGACATAGACAGGGTAAGAGACAGACACAAAGAGACAGACACAGACAAAGAGACAGACTGACAGGGAAAGAGAGAGACAGGTTAAGAGACAGTCACAGACAAAGAGACAGAGACAGACACAGGGAAACAGACTGACAGGGAAAGAGAGAGACAGGTAAAGAGACAGTCACAGACAAAGAGACAGAGACAGACACAGGGAAACAGACAGACAGGGAAAGAGACAGGGTAAGAGACCGACAAAGACAGGTAAAGAGACAGACACAGGGAAAGAGACAGACAGGGAAAGAGACAGATAGATAGACAGACAAGGAAAGAGATAGACAGACAGGGAAAGAGAGGGAAAGAGACAGGGTAAGGGACAGACAAAGACAGGTAAAGAGACAGACACAGGGAAAGAGACAGATAGATAGACAGACAAGGAAAGAGATAGACAGGGAAAGAGATTGAGACAGACGGAGCAAGAGACAGACAGTCAGAGACAGACAGGGAAAGAGACAGACAGACGAAGAGATAGAGAGAGAGACAGAGAGATATATACAGAGGGGGAGACAGACATTATAATTACATTTCTATCTATTTGTTTTGTGGTTTTTGTGTGCAGAATACATTTTTGTTAATACATTCTATTTTAACAGCAGTTATTAATTCGGGCGAAGCCGGGTAGTACAGCTAGTATAATAATAATAATAATAATAATAATAATATACTGGGTAATTTGTAAAATGAATGATGAGATGTTTCCTTTGTCTGTGAAACAAGTGTATTGTGCCAACTACTGATTATGTTTGGTAGGTAAGTGACATTTACTGCAAAGGGGCCCACCGGAGAATTCTCCTGCTCTCCGGTGGGCCAGTCATCTGTGTATGATGCTTGTGCGGAGCTTTTCATCTCTTGATCCCAGACAGGTGCTTCCATTATCTATGCATAATGAAACAAGTGGATTGTGCCAACAACTGATCATATTTGGGGGTAAGTGACATGTTAGGGAAATATTTCTGATATATTACTAGAAAGGGGCCCACCAGAGGATTCTCCTGCTCTCCAGTGGACCAGTCTGCTTCTCTTTACCATTGATTCTTCTAGGTCACTTGCACACAGTGTTTCAAAGAACTCGACAGGAGGTTGTTCCAAACATCTTAGAGAACTGACCCCAGAACTTTTTTTTGTATGAGGATTGTGCGGATCTTTCTGCCTTTTCATATAATAAAATACTGGGTAGTTTGTAAAATGAATGATGAGATGCTTCCTTTATCTGTACATAGTGAAACAAGTGTATTATACCAACTACTGATCATATTTGGGGGGTAAGTGACATGTTAGTGACATATTATAATAATAATATATAATAATATTTTTTTATTAATATTACTGATATATTACTGGAAAGGGGCCCACCAGAGGATTCTCCTGCTCCAGTGGGCCAGTCCGAGTCTGCCGCTCTTTACCATCAAGTCTTCTTGGTCACTTGCACACAGTTTTTCCAAAAAACTTGGCAGGAGGTTGTTCCAAACATCTTGGAGAACTGACTCCATATCTTTTATGTATGAGGAGTTTGTGGATCCTTCTGTCTTTTCATATAATAAAATACTGGGTACTTTGTAAAATGAATGATGAGATGCTTCCTTTGTCTGTACATAGTGAAACAAGTGAATTGTACAAACTATTGATCATGTTTGGGGGTAAGTGACATATTACTGCAAAAGGGCCCACCAGAGGATTCTCCAGTGGGCCAGTCTGAGTCTGCCTCCCATTACCATCGATTCTTCTAGGTCACTTTCACACAGTTTTTCAAAGAACTCAGCAGGAGTTTTTTCCAAACAACTTGGAGAACTGACTCCAGATCTTCTGTGTATAAGGATTGTGTGGATCTATCTGTCTCTTCATGTAATAAAATACTGGTAGTGAATGATGAGATGCTTCCTTGGTCTGTACATAGTGAAACAAGTGTATTGTGCCAACTACTGATCATGTTTAGGGGGTAAGTGACATATTAGTGACATATTACTGATATATTACTGGAAAGGGGCCCACCAGAGGATTCTCCTGCTCTCCGGTGGGCCAGTCAAAGTCTGCCACCCTTTTACCATTGATTCTTCTAGGTTACTTGCGCACAGTTTTTCAAAGAACTCGGCTGGAGGTTGTGCCAAACATCTTAGAAAACTGACCCCAGATCTTCTGGGGATGAGACTTGTTTGGATCCTTTTGTCTATTGATCCGAGACAGATTGGATCATGTGAAGTCAGGGCTCTGCAGAGACCAGATTATCATTTCCAGGACTCCTTGTTTTTCTTTACACAGAAGATTGTTCGTAATGTCATTGGCTCCAAATTTTTTCTGCAGCAAGACAAGGACTTCAAACATACAGCCAATGTCAATCAGTATCGCAATCTTAAAGAAGAACAAGAAGTCCTGGGAGTGATGATCCGGCCCCCGCAGAGCCCTGATCTCACATTATCTCGTCTGTCTGAGATCACATGAAGAGACAGGAGGATCCACATAAGCCTCACACACAGAAGATCTGGGGTCAGGTCTCAAAGATGTTTGGAACAACCTCTTACCGAGTTCTTTGAAAAATTGTGTGCAAGTGATCTAGAAGAATCAATGGTAAGTGGCTGCAGACTTGGACTGCCCACCGGAGAGCTGGAGAATCCTCCGGTGGGCCCCTTTGCAGTAATTTATCAGTAATATGTCACCAATATGTCACTTACCCCCCAAAACATGATCAGTAATTGACACAGCACACTTGTTTCACTATGTACAGACAAAGAAAGCATATCATAATTCATTTTACAAACTATCCAGTATTATATTATATGAAGAGACAGATTGTGCAAATCCATCTGTCTCTTGATGTAATAAAATACCGGGTAGCGTTTCTCCAGTATTATTAGGGCTGTAGGTTCAGTTTGCCCTGAATCTAAATATCCTGGCCTTGGTAGGTGCCTTGATATTGCCACACTGCCACGCACGCCCCAGTTACCCCCTTCCCAGTTGTCAATAAGGATCACATTTTGTGTTTCTCGCAGTCACCAGCAGAGGGAGCTCTTTGCATGCAGATATTTACAACTCCCATTGAATCCTAATGAATGAATCCTGATGCAGGGAGCTCCCCCTAGTGGTGACGTGAGGCATTCAAAATTGTATCGAAGAATTATCCTCCCCTACTTGATAGGTGATAACTTGCTGATCTCTGCCGGTCCCAATGACAATAAATTGAGCGCCACTTATGGGATTGGTGAGGGTCTTGCAGTTTCACCCCCTAGCCTATATCATCAATCCTGTGCATAAGTAATAACTTGCTAAGATGAGAATATTCTTGCTCTTAATAAGCAAATATCTTAAGAGGGTTGAGCCAAGTGTATAAGGTACTGGGAGCCGACCATTGGGACCCCCACTGATCCGCAGAGGTCGAGCAGGCTCATTCATTCTTTATGGGGACTGTTGGAGATAGCGCAGTACTCTGCTATCAGAGGGCCCCACATAATGCCAGATATGCAGCATGTTGGGGTCAGCATGGGGGGAGCGGTGGGGTATTGTTCCGCTCTAATAATGTTGGGAACCATTAAGTTAATCCTTTCTCAAGTTAGGAATGTATGTGGAATTTCCTCCTCATCCTCCATGCAAACCATATCTAAAAGGATCTTTCTTGTCTTACAGAGTCTGGGGTCAGCGGACCGGAAAGAATTTCAAACACCAAGGTAAGAACTCCTTCCTTGTCACTTATCTGTTACTACAGCCTATTCAATGGGAATTAATACCGCAGGAAAGCGTACGTGCTGCGTAGTGACAGCGGATAGTCATGGCATGCCTATACAGAGAATATAATAACCTGCTTTATAATGTACAGCAGCGTGAAAAAATAAATAACCCACTGTAATTGTAGCATAGAAATAATTTTGTTCAAGCAGCTTATAGATGGAATAGGAAACCGGCTGTACGTTATGTGTGGTATAGGACGGTACAGTGCAGGGGTCTTTGTACTTAGGGCTGGATCAAGTAGCACAATCACAGCAATAGTCCTTTAACGAATTTCCATATTGTGCTCAAATAAAAGCAGTATACAGTGCATAAATACTACTGTTACAGTGCCCAAATAATGCTGCCATATAGTGCTTAAAGAATGTAGCCATATAGTGCTGAAATAATGTTGCCATATAGTGCTGAAATAATGTGGCTGTATGGTGTTTAAATAATGTGGCCATGTAGTACTTAAATAATGCTGCCATATAGTGCTTAACACTAGAACTACTGAGGTAGTCCTTTTGACTACTTTGCACTATGTATTTCTATATAGGTGTCACGAGTCCATTAGTTCTAGTGTTAAGTAATGCTGCCATATAGTGCTTAAAGATTACGGCTATATAGTTCTTAAATAATGTTGCCGTATGGTGCTTAAATAATGTTGCCACATAGTGCTTAAATAATACAGCTGTATAGTGCTTAAGTAATACTGCCATATAGCGCTTAAATATTACAGCCATATAGTGCCTAATGTGGCTGTATAGTGCTTAATTATTGTGGCCGTATGATACTTAAGTAATGCTGCCATATAGTGCTTAAATATTACAGCCGTATAGCGCTTAAGTAATGTGGCCATATAGCGCTTAAATATTACAGCTGTGTAGTGCTTAAATATTACCGATGTATAGTGCTTAAATAATGCAGCCATATATTGCTTAAATAATGTGGCCGTATAGTGCTTAAATAATGTAGACCTATGGCGCTTAAATAATGCTACCATATAGTGCTTTAATCATGCGGCCATATAGTGCTTAAATAATGCGGCCGCATGTTGTTTAAATAATGTGGCCGTGTGGCGCATAAATAATGCAGCCATATGTTGCTTAAATAATGCTGCCATAGGGTGCATAAATACTACCATGCAGTGTTTAAATAATATCAGTAAACATTGTCATAATAATAGTCATAAAGTGCTTCTATAATATTACTATACAGTTGCGGCAAAAATACTGCCAAATAGTGCCCAAGTAAAACCATCATACAGTGCTTAAATAATGGCACTACACATTGTCCAAATAATGCTGTCATAAAGGGCTGAAATAATATCGCCATTCAGTACACAAGTAATTTTGCCATACAGTGCTTTAATAATACTGCCATATAATGCTTAAACAATACAGTACTTAAGTAATACCGCCATGCACTGCCCTAATAACAGCACAGTGCTGTACACTGCAGTGCTCACGTAATAGCGGTAATTTTACCCTGCTGTGAATTATTTTTGGAGGGAGCAGAGGCGTCACCGTGGTCTTTGTCCTTTTTGCTGACCGCATTGGGTACATCCCAATTCACGTACCGCATGTGTATCTCGTGGACTTGGATGCTCAGGAATTGGGAATTGGTCCACGCTAATAAACAGCAGCAGTTTAATCTGCCGGCACCTGTTCCCTTCCACGGCTGGGGAATATGTTAGGCCCCCATGTAACCCAGCTGTTTCTGCTGCAGCTCTTCATGTGTGTGAACACGGGTCCCCTGCGGTCATCAGCTCTGTGCACATTGCAGCACTGGCGTGAACCTGTAGGGACAATTTTACTAATGAAACTAGCAGCAAGTCTGTATAGGTCCCAGTACAACAATGAAAGTGATACCTGCTCTGCAGTAATGTGATGAGCTGGTGCTGAGAAATCAAGCTTGGAAGCCACATGCAAAATAGCCGAGAAGAGCTAATTTCCTTGGGGCATGAGCTTGATTTCTCAGCACTGCCAACATCAGATTACTAAAGACAGAACGGTATCATTTTTATTGATGAACTGGGACTTATATAGACTTGTCACTAGTTTTAGTAGTAAAATTGTCATGGCGGATTCCCTTTAATAAGTAATGGGATTTCTGGTTAATATATGGATTACTTACACCAGTAGTAGTCTTGACTATTTATGCTAGAGACTGTTCTCATGTCCGTAATGCGGCACCATCCATTTCCCATCGGTCTGATATGTGCCTATGCTGCTGTAAGCTCAGGTCATGAGAAACCAGGTATTGTGTCCTTCATACCACCTATAATGTGAAGACCACCCATAAAGCTGCCTTCAGCTTGCTCCCCTGTCATGCTAGGTACGGGGAAGTACCAAGCGCACGGCAAAAGGGAAGGGGACTGTCACTATTCCTCTGTGCAGAGCATCTTGCCTTTGGAGATGCTCTGCTGTGCTTTCCTGAGTTACTGAGCTAGCAGTTTCATTGGCAGCACTCGATTCCATGTTGGTGCTTATCTCTCAGGTGCCCCACCTTCATGGTAATTGCTCAGGCTTCTTTATTGAGCATGCTCCCCCAGAATCTCGCCAGTTGTATTTTCTGATTCTGCAGTTGTGCTGTTGGCTTGTGTCTCTGCTAGTGTTCTGATCTTTGTTCTCTGACCCCAGACTTTTATTTGACTCCTCTCTGCCCATTCCCTGTTCCAGTCATGACCTCCTGCCTTTTTTGACCTCTGACCGTTACCTGACCACGTCTCTGCTTTCTCCCTGAACCGTTACCTGACCACGTCTCTGCTTTCTCCCTGAACCGTTACCTGACCACGTCTCTGCTTTCTCCCTGAACCGTTACCTGATCACGTCTCTGCTTTCTCCCTGAACCGTTACCTGACCACGTCTCTGCTTTCTCCCTGAACCGTTACCTGACCACGTCTTTGCTTTCTCCCTGAATCATTACCTGACCACGTCTCTGCTTTCTCCCTGAACTTATTATGTGTTCTCCTGGATTTCTGACCCTCCGATATTGACCTGACTACGCCTCTGTTTTCTCATTGTGCTCATACGTGTCCTCCTGTTAACAGACCCTGGCTTTCCTGACTTCTCTTCCTCCCATACTTTTTGTCAGTAGTGGCTAGCATCACAGGGACCCCTGTGTCTAGGGAAAGAGAAGATGGTAACCCCTGACCAAACCTACTGCTGGTCCCTGGGGTCCCTCACCACCCTAGATAGGTTCTGCACTTATGCGCCGAGCCGGATACCTGACCCTAGATATCCCTAGAGCTGGGCCTTAAATAGGAAACAGGTGGGAAGAGCTCTTCATCAACCCCACTAAACACTATAGAGGACACAAAGAGACACACAGGGGGAAAATGCATGAACTGCTTATCCACAGATGGCTCAGGTAGGTAGAAGTTCAGCAGAGTTGTCTGCAGCGATACCACAGAGGAGTACAAGCCACCTGCTTGCATCCAGAGCTCAATTAACCTGAAGAATATCACCAGCACCAGTCCCAGGAAGCAAGGGATATAAAAGCACCATGATAATGCTGATGATCAGCAGGTGGGTGGAAGGTGAGCTCATGCTGGGTCCAAAAGGGAGCGGGATTAGCCCAACAGGAAAGCTACTTATACCAATGAATACTGACAGCAGGAACAATGGAAAGTCAGGGAGCATTCTGCACAGCCAAACGCTGTAACCTTCTATGGCCAGAAGCCACATGACTGTCTGTCACCCCTGACACCTCCATGACATCCCCTTAGTGGATATCTTGACTACACACATTTTTAGCAAACAGAGAAGTGATCCATTTGCAATCCAGGTTGTAAGGCGATGCCATACGTGACTCCACGTTTCCTCATTCTTACTTCGCGCTCATATTTCCCCCCCAGCAGATCACAATATAATAAAGGCTGCATCATTTCTGTGTCTTAGCAGCAAGAAAACCCGGTGTCGTGTGCGGTTATCAGCTGCACCAGCAATAATAGGGGATAGGGTTATAGGATTTCATGCGGGTCGGTGATCATTGTGCTGTATTGTGAAGTCGCACAGGTTGCACAATACACTTTTGTTAGCAGAGAAACCTTGCACAGTTATATAGATACGGTATATCCCTGCAGGCTGCATACACTGAGTGGGAAGAAGCTTCCTTATTGTATACGACATATGTCCACCTTCTGCCTTCCTCTGATTTCTACACTCTATAGTGGTCGGCACCCTGTTTTTTTCTGATGCAAAGCTCCAAATCCTCTGCAGAGACAGATGCACAATACATTTAAATTACTGACCACTAGAGGGCACTCACGTATTCTGTGCTACTATTCAGTTCAATGTATCAGCTGTATACGGTGAGATTGTGAGCTCCCCCTAGTGGTGGCTGCCGTGAGCCACAATGTTATAACTTCACTTTTTGTCAGTGCAGAAAATTTGGATCGTATAATGTTTCCCCAAAAATAAGACAGGCTTGTATTATTTTTTGCTCTGAAAGATGCACTTGGGTTTATTTTTAGGGGATGTATTGAACAACAATCCACATTTATTTAAAACTAATCCTGTCATCACTTTCTGGAACATCAACATTTTGTGTTCTTCCTATTACTGGCTCAGATGCACATTTTCTTATCTGATCTGCTATTCTCATGGTCCAGTGCTATAGTGGTGGGTACAGACCATATTTACAAAGGGTTAAATGATCTGCTTAAATATATTATTCTCTATGTACTGCTAAGATTACCCCCAAAAGAAAGCAGACACCCCCTAAAAGAATCGCACTTACCAGACCCCTAACAATTAGAGATGGCAGGTGAATGGGCTCTCACATACAGATCTGTGTCGCGGTCAGTTCTAAAGCGGTTGGCTCCCCCTGGTGACTGGAAGCAGTATCACTCACGCAAAGCGATACTGGTACCCGATCTGTTTGTGAAAGCTGCAGTGCAAAACGAGGGACCTGACAGCGACGCAGATCTCTGTGTGAGAGCCGATCTATCATCAGCACTTGCTAAATGTAATTGTTTGGGGTTTGATGAGTGCAGATCTCGGGATGGGGGGAGTTTGGTAACTGTTCGAGGTATTTTACTGCTACTTCTGCAATCTGGGAATCAAATTGCAAATGTGGCTCCCTGCTAGGAAAAAGGTTCCTTAGTGTACAAAGAATCTGGAGCTGTCATGTACGGAGATAGCCATTGTATTGTGTTGGTGCATCCTCCGTGGATCAGACGTCATATTATTATTATTATTATTATTATTATTATTATTATTATTATTATTTCACTTATATAGCACTATTAATTCCACAGCCCTTTACATACATTGGCAACTCTGTCCCCATTGGGGCTCACAATCTAGAGTCCCTATAATTTTCCGGCACTTCCCAAAGATGATCCATCCCATTGAAATCTGGGGTATTTGGAGACGAGCCATTGCCTTAAAGGGATTTTCCAGGTTTATGGTACTAATAATCTATTCCTAGGACACGTCATTAATATCTGATTATTGGGGCTCTGACATCCGGCACCCCCAATGTTCAGCTCCGTGTGTAAACAGTGCTAGTTCTTTGTGTGGTGGCCGTTCCCGGTATTGCAGCTCGGCTCGTATTGAGGTAAATGGGAGCTAAGCTGCAAGACCCAGCTTCAAAATGGCGCTGCTGATGGCCTCTCCTAAAGAGAACTCCTCAAAATAGTAAGCATGGAATACCCCTTTAAACTCTTTAGCCTTTTTTCTGTGTAGCCGGGGCATTATCCTAATGAAAGTGTGACTTATTTTATTGCTTTATGCCTTTCTAAGCCATAATCAAAAATAATTTTACTTTTCTGGACAACTCCTTTAAGTGCTGGTCCATGGATGATGATTTCTTTTTCCTAACCACTATTTATTCATAAAGCACACGGCAGGGTTAGCGTCAGCTTGGCATTATCTCCTTTTTGGCTCCGGTATGAGCTATGAAAAGACTTTCATGAGTCACCACGCGTTTGGTGGTACACAGACTGCTAATAGTTTGTGTTTAGCAATGACGCTTTTCTTTATTGTATCCATGGCACATTCCTACGGATCATTTCCTGCTCACTGATTACATTATGTGCGTACACAGTGTGCGGCATTGTGACCCTCCTGCCCGAGCCGCACACTGGTGACCGAGAACCGCACGTGTGGTGTCATTCACCATGACCTAGGACACAAACTCAGCTTTCTGACACTGGGCTTTACATTGCCACCCAAAATCCTGTGGTAATCTTCAGATTTCATGATGTTTTGTACAGTCAAGGCCCCCAGTGCCAGAGGCATAAAAAACAACTCCAAAAAATCTCTGACCTCCACCATGCGTGACTGTAGGTGCAGTGTTCTTTACATTGTAGACTTCATTCCGTTTTCATTGAACAGTAGAATGATTTTTTATCAAAAGGTCCATTTTGGTCTCCTCTGTCCACTGGATTTTGGTTACTCACACTTATTTCGGCAAACTGCGATCTAGCATTTTCTGTCTGTGTCAGCAGTAGGGTCCTCCTGGGTTTCCTCTATAGTTTCATTTAATTCAAATGTTGACAGTTTGCGCTGACACTGATGCCCCCTGAGCCTGCAGGACAGCTTTTATTTCTTTGGAACTTGATTGAAGCTGCTTTTCACCATCCAATCTATCTGCGTTACAACCTGTCATCAATTGTGTTCTGCCATTCACGTCCAGGGAGATTAGCTACAGTACCATGTGTTGAAAACATTTTGATTTGTAGCGCACCTTGGACAAAGGAACATCAATATCCCTGGAGATGGACTCGGAACTTGAGATTGTTGATATTTTTCAACAATTTTGGTTCTCAGACAGTTCTCTTCTCCTTTTTCTGATCTCCATGGTTAGTGTAGCACAGACAAATACACAATGAAAAGATTAAGTCAACTTCTCCCCCTTTTATCTGGCTTCTGGTGTGATTTTCATATTGCCCACACCTGTTACTTGCCACTGTTGAGTTTGAAAGAGTATCACATGCTTGAAAACAGAGTTGTTTATCCACAATTTTGGAAAAGTGGCAACAATTTTGTCCGGCCTCTCCATCCATCCATCATGCTATGATGTAGAGGGATGGATATCTCATTCACATACAATAAAATGAGCATTATGTACAGTCTGCAGTGTGACAGTCTCGTTGTGATGGATAATTCTGTAGATTGTCTGCAGTTCCTTCACGCACTAGGTCGTGGTGATGATTTAGAGCGGAGTGGTATTTTTACCCCTTTCCATCGAGCGCAGGCTCTGAAGTGTTAGTTCTGCTCTCACAATGTTGATCGCCAGCCCGATTTCTTTCTCTTCATCTGTTGTCTGACCACAGGAATGACTCCCGGAGACCTCTCCCGTAGACCTCCCGCCTTGGTCCTGGCATCGGTCTGTTCCCTTGATCACCCTGTTGCTACCCTACAAATATGGTCCCAACAACTGCAGGGCATGAAAGGGCTCAGATTCCTTATTAATCCTGAGATACATTATATCAGACGGCCACAATATAGCCTGAGTAATTGTCTGGAGCGGACCAGTGCTTGCCCAGCTGCTAGTCATCTAGGTAGTGACGTCACATCCACACAACTATTGCCATGATTGGCGGTTATGGTCATAGGATGTGACATCTTAAACGGGCTTGCATGGCTCAATATCCAGCAAAGGGGTTTTGAGACATTCACTTGGATTTTAGAAAACGCCCTTAAAGAGGACAGTTCACTTGTCATAAATATGTAAAAAAAAAATCTAAGTACATGGAAGTTTGGACGTATATGGACCTCGTATGGAAGTATATGAAATTTATATGGACGTACAGGAACTTGTGTAGGGAATGTGTGTGGGTTACGGAAAACTTGTGTGAGTGTGGAGAGATCTTGTGCGAGTACAACGCATTTGTGCGGCAGTGTAAGGCGCTGGTGCGGGAGTGTAGGGCGCTGGTGCGGGAGTGTAGGGCGCTGGTGCAGGAGTGTAGGGCGGTAGTGCAGGGCGCTTGTGCGGGGATGCAGGGAGGTGGTGCAGGGCGCTTGTGCGGGGGTGCAGGGAGGTGGTGCAGGGCGCTTGTGCGGGGGTGGAGGGAGGTGGTGCAGGGCGCTTGTGCGGGAGTGCAGGGAGGTGGTGCAGTGCGCTTGTGCGGGGGTGCAGAGCGCTTGTGCGGGGGTGCAGAGCGCTTGTGCGGGGGTGCAGGGAGGTGGTGCAGGGCGCTTGTGCGGGGGTGCAGGGCGCTTGTGCAGGGAGGTGGTGCAGGGCGCTTGTGCGGGGGTGCAGAGCGCTTGTGCGGGAGTGCAGGGAGGTGGTGCAGGGCGCTTGTGCGGGGGTGCAGGGCGCTTGTGCGGGGGTGCAGGGAGGTGGTGCAGGGCGTTTGTGCGGGGGTGCAGGGAGGTGGTGCAGGGCGCTTGTGCGGGGGTGCAGGGCGCTTGTGCGGGGGTGCAGGGAGGTGGTGCAGGGCGCTTGTGCGGGGGTGCAGGGAGGTGGTGCAGGGCGCTTGTGTGGGGGTGCAGGGAGGTGGTGCAGGGCGCTTGTGCGGGGGTGCAGGGCGCTTGTGCGGGGGTGCAGGGAGGTGGTGCAGGGCGCTTGTGCGGGGGTGCAGGGAGGTGGTGCAGGGCGCTTGTGCGGGGGTGCAGGGAGGTGGTGCAGGGCGTTTGTGCGGGGGTGCAGGGAGGTGGTGCAGGGCGCTTGTGCGGGAGTGCAGGGAGGTGGTGCAGGGCGCTTGTGCGGGGGTGCAGGGCGCTTGTGCGGGGGTGCAGGGAGGTGGTGCAGGGCGCTTGTGCAGGGGTGCAGGGAGGTGGTGCAGGGCGCTTGTGCGGGGGTGCAGGGAGGTGGTGCAGGGCGTTTGTGCGGGGGTGCAGGGAGGTGGTGCAGGGCGCTTGTGCGGGGGTGCAGGGAGGTGGTGCAGGGCGTTTGTGCGGGGATGCAGGGAGGTGGTGCAGAGCGCTTGTGCGGGGGTGCAGGGCGCTTGTGCGGGGGTGCAGGGAGGTGGTGCAGGGCGCTTGTGCGGGGGTGCAGGGAGGTGGTGCAGGGCGCTTGTGCGGGGGTGCAGGGAGGTGGTGCAGGGCGCTTGTGTGGGGGTGCAGGGAGGTGGTGCAGGGCGCTTGTGCGGGGGTGCAGGGCGCTTGTGCGGGGGTGCAGGGCGCTTGTGCGGGGGTGCAGGGAGGTGGTGCAGGGCGCTTGTGCGGGGGTGCAGGGAGGTGGTGCAGGGCGCTTGTGCGGGGGTGCAGGGAGGTGGTGCAGGGCGCTTGTGCGGGAGTGCAGGGAGGTGGTGCAGGGCGCTTGTGCGGGGGTGCAGGGAGGTGGTGCAGGGCGCTTGTGCGGGAGTGCAGGGAGGTGGTGCAGGGCGCTTGTGCGGGGGTGCAGGGAGGTGGTGCAGGGCGCTTGTGTGGGGGTGCAGGGAGGTGGTGCAGGGCGCTTGTGCGGGGGTGCAGGGAGGTGGTGCAGGGCGCTTGTGTGGGGGTGCAGGGAGGTGGTGCAGGGCGCTTGTGCGGGGGTGCAGGGCGCTTGTGCGGGGGTGCAGGGCGCTTGTGTGGGGGTGCAGGGCGCTTGTGCGGTGGTGCAGGGCGCTTGTGCGGGGGTGCAGGGAGGTGGTGCAGGGCGCTTGTGCGGGGGTGCAGGGCACTTGTGCGGGGGTGCAGGGAGGTGGTGCAGGGCACTTGTGCGGGGGGTGCAGGGAGGTGGTGCAGGGCACTTGTGCGGGGGTGCAGGGAGGTGGTGCAGGGCGCTTGTGCGGGGGTGCAGGGAGGTGGTGCAGGGTGCTTGTGTGGGGGTGCAGGGCGCTTGTGCGGGAGTGCAGGGAGGTGGTGCAGGGCGCTTGTGCGGGGGTGCAGGGAGGTGGTGCAGGGCGCTTGTGCGGGAGTGCAGGGAGGTGGTGCAGGGCGCTTGTGCGGGGGTGCAGGGAGGTGGTGCAGGGCGCTTGTGTGGGGGTGCAGGGAGGTGGTGCAGGGCGCTTGTGCGGGGGTGCAGGGCGCTTGTGCGGGGGTGCAGGGCGCTTGTGTGGGGGTGCAGGGCGCTTGTGCGGTGGTGCAGGGCGCTTGTGCGGGTGTGCAGGGAGGTGGTGCAGGGCGCTTGTGCGGGGGTGCAGGGCACTTGTGCGGGGGTGCAGGGAGGTGGTGCAGGGCACTTGTGCGGGGGTGCAGGGAGGTGGTGCAGGGCACTTGTGCGGGGGTGCAGGGAGGTGGTGCAGGGCGCTTGTGCGGGGGTGCAGGGAGGTGGTGCAGGGTGCTTGTGTGGGGGTGCAGGGCGCTTGTGCGGGGGTGCAGGGAGGTGGTGCAGGGCGCTTGTGCGGGGGTGCAGGGAGGTGGTGCAGGGCGCTTGTGCGGGGGTGCAGGGCGCTTGTGCGGGGGTGCAGGGAGGTGGTGCAGGGCGCTTGTGCGGGGGTGCAGGGAGGTGGTGCAGGGCGCTTGTGCGGGGGTGCAGGGAGGTGGTGCAGGGCGCTTGTGTGGATGTAGGAAGCACTTGTAGGCGGGTACAGGGCACTTGTTTGGGAGCTTGTACTGCAGTAGATATCGTTTCTCAGGTAATGTCGGGGCATTAGATACCTTATCACGTCTTCTGGGCTGACGCGTGCATCGTCCATACTGTAAACCCTGCAGAATTTGCTTTCTTAGTACATTAGCTTTTTACTTCAATTTCATGTAAAACCTCTTTGCCCTAATCCTCCTGACACTTAGCCCTCTCTATGGCCAGTCATTTGCATGGCATTACCCAGAGTCCTCCGCTGCTGTTGTGGAATTATGTGGTAAGTCAGTTTCTTGGAGCCGTGTGTGAATGTGCTCATAAGTGTTCTCTATCATTAATGCACAAGAGAATAGAGCCCTCTATTCATGCACCCGGCAGAGAAAGAGGGCACTTCTACCACTATTTACAGCCACCTTGTATAGAACAGACATTATACCATGCTGAAGGACGCGGGAGGTACACCGGCCCCCCAGGGCTGGATTCCGAGCCTGAGCTGATGGAAAAATAATATGTTAATTACTTGGGAAAGTGGCATTAAAAACAAAAAAAATCTGTCTTGGCATGGGCTGGTGATAAATGTCAGGATTCAGATGCTGGGGCAGGAAAATATTTCTCAGCAGTTTTCAGCGAGGGACTGAATAGGAGTTAACCCTGCTTTATACAGTCAGTCTTCACCATGAGGTCCATGTGAACCCCCAAAATGAAGAACCATACCAGCCTTCTACACCTTCCTGCTTCCATCATTCATGGGGCACGATAGCTACTATAGGGCTGTTTGCCAAAATTGGCAATTTTTCTGTAAATTTCAGTGCCGTGGTTCCTGCACCCCAACAGGCGCAGAACACCCCATTATAGACCCTGTAACGGCCACAGGACCCTCAATAATTCTCCCAGGCACAGGACCCCCACTAGCAGCTATAGACCCTTATAACAAGCATAGGAAACTAAGGAGTCTCAATAATGGTATCTCCCACCACCCAGGTAAAAGCTACAACCAAAGACCCCAAAAATGGTCCTAGACCATTTAGGATAGTTCAGACCGCTAATATGAAGCAATGGACCCTCTAACAGGAACCCCAAGAAGAGATAAGACCCTCAATAACATTGAAGGGCAAGGAACCCCAGTAACAGATTTAGACCCTAAGAGCCACAAGACCCTCAATAACATCAAAGGGCAAGGAACCCCAGTAACAGATCTGAACCCTTTTAAGAGCCACAAGACCCTCAAGGAACCCCAGTAACAGATTTAAACCCACAAGACCCTAAGAGCCAATAGACCCTCAATAACATTGAAGGGCAAGTAACCCCAGTAACAGATCTAGGACCTAAGAGCCACAAGATCCTCAATAACATTGAAGGGCACAGGAACCCCAATAACAGATCTACACCCTTTTAAGAGCCACAAGACCCTCAGTAACATCGAAGGGCAAGGAACCCCAGTAACATATCTTGACCCACGAGACCCTCAATAACATCGAAGGGCACAGGAACCCCAAAAACATATCTAGACCCTTATTAGAACCACAAGGCCCTCAATCATATCGGAGGGCAAGGAACCCCAGTAACATATCTAGACCCACAAGACCCTCTATAACATCGAAGGGCACAGGATCCCCAGTAAGAGATCTAGACCCTTATAGGAGCCACGAAACTCTCAATAACATCGAAGAGCAAGGACCCCCAGTAACAGATCTAGACCCTTATAAGAGCCGCAAGACCCTCAATAACATCGAAGGGCACAGAAACCCAAATCACAGCTACGGGACGTGGTACCCTCCCCACTTTATGTCCCAGTGCTTCATTAGGCAAAACCTTGCACCAAATTTTACACACATTTTTGTTTTTCTTCCCTTAGGCCGCTCTTATTTTTGTAGGTCATTCCCTAAAAAGCAGACCCCGTAATGCATATAGACTACACATTAGACCACCCTTGGAAATCTAGGCCAGAGCGGTCAGACCTTACTTTAAAGGGGTTTTCTGCTTTGGAAAAAAAAAACGTTTCCCTTGGCTGTAGTTTGTTTTAAAAAGACCTCCCCTCCTAAAAAAAAAAACAAAACAAAAAAAAACAACAAACTGTTGAGTCTCCGCCAGTACGTACATCAGTGCCCTAGTAGCCAGAAATAAACATTGATAGACACTAGGGCAGTCTTCAATATTTGTTGTACTCCTGTAGCCTTGTTGTTGGAGTTGGTCTGTTTTTATTTCCCATCTGTCTGTCTTACCTTCCCTTCGTGTGTTGTTTTAGTGCAGCGGTGGGACTAGTGATCCTTATGTTCCTACTCACTAGCCAGGGCTTACTGCAGGGTCTCTTAGGACTTCGGGTTCCTGCTCAGCGATAGGTGAGGAACCTGTATAGGGACTGGCCAGGAGTGCAGGGTACAGCAGCAGGTAAGTGGAGGAGGTGTCCATCTTCCCTCTCACTAGCGTCAGGGCCCACCGTTGTTAGTGTCCTCAGTGTACCCCTTGTTTGTCTTGGTAAAGGACCTTCCTTAAGTCCATGCCATGACATAGCCTCTGAGACTGCAGCACGTATCGCATCGGGTACAGATACCACAGATCAAGCAAGAATATAGAGGCAGCAACACATTTGTTATCTGACCCTAGAGTACTTTGTGTTTGTACCTCAATGTATCAAGATTTCTGCTTGCTGTCAGTGAATAGACCAGTTTAAATAGTATATAAACTTTCCATTTGTCCAATCATTTTGGCCAGTATGTAAAATTATTAAACTTTACAAGAGTTAAGACAAGTCCCATAAGAAAGTGATTTGCAAATAAAAATTGAATCCGAACCCCGGCTGTTCCCTTCAGCTGCATTGATGTCAGAACATACTAATGTGGAGTACAGATGATGGCAGTGATGGGTCAGCAGCTTATCCTCATAGTTAGGGCTACTTTACACGTCTGATGTCAGATCACCGTGCACAAGCGGCCACTGGTCTCCTGAACCGAGCGTCACAGCTTCTTAAAAATATATGAAGCGGTCGCGCTCTGGTCAGGAAAGCCGCAGCCGGTCTGTGCACTGCGATCCTTCATCAGACCGAAGTGCACAGACGTGTGAAGAAGCTCTGACTCTGAGGATAAGGTAACACTCATAGGAGGACACAGGAGCTGCTGACCCATCACTGCCATCAGCAGTACTCCACATGCCGATAATGATGCAGCATAAAGCAGTCAATGTTTGGAAAACACATGGAATATTTTTTTTCATAGGAATGAAGACAAATTCCTAATAAGTTTTAAAACTTTCCATGCTGGACGAGTTTATTAAAAAAAAAAAAAAAAAAAAAAGTTACTCTTTTTCCGAAAAGTATTTTTAAAAAATTTGCAGAACTTTTTTTCTTTTTCAATAAAAGTAGAAAATCCCTTTAAAAAAAAAAAAAATTCGGTGACCTGGACGAAAGATCAGACCCATTACGGCTGTACCCTCCAAACCCTGCAGTCACCGGGAACCTGTGCTGACATGATGGTTTATATATGGCTCCTTGACATTAGCTGGAGGCAGGCGCCAGAGGCAAGAGAGGGATCCAAATCAGCGGTGGTCTTTCCTCTCTCTGCTTCGTACCCAGCCGAGTTGTCATTTTGGCTTCTTGCTGCAATGGTTTCCATAGAGACTGTATAATTCGCATTCTCTCTCCGCTCTTAATTGCTCTGACTGCAGCGTCATTAAAACTTTCCGTCTAACTATCCAGATATTACCTGTCGCTTCTGCTCGCTCTGCGGTGCACGGATAGACCCTGCATGTAATGGGTACAGTCATCCGAATGTGGAGCTCTCCGAAAATACTCAACATGACCGTCATATTATCAGGCACCGCGATGGCCGCTGAGGGACACGGCTCTCCGTTTTATGTATGCAGCAACAATGCTTTGGATGGAGCAGAATAAATAAACATCAGGCTCTTTCACACAGACTGATGATCAGCCAGTGTAAACAGGTCCGCTGGGATCAGCCAGTGTAAACAGGTCCGCTGGTCAAACGACAGTCTAAATAGTTATTCATTGCAAAATTGTGAACATGTGAATGCTCAGCCAAGCAGAGCGTGCATATATATATATGGGTGTCATGAGGACTATGGGATATCAGGGAACTGGGACTCCCAAGATAACCCTCAAACTAGGTGGCCTTATGCTATCTCTAACCTCAGGAATACTCTTGATGGTGGAGAGGCCTGAGTCTCCTTCTTGGCCATGCTCTTGACCAGTCATGATCTGATTTCCCCTCACTCACCTTCCAGGGAGGGAAGGGACAGAATAAATAATCATCAGGCTCTGTTACACGGACTAATGATCAGCCAGCGTAAACAGGTCCGCTGGTCAAATGACAGTCTAAATAGTTATTCATTGCAAAATTGTTGTGAACACGTGCATGCTCAGTCAAGCAGAGCGTGCACATATATATATATATATATATATATATATATATATATATATATATATATATATAATATATATAATTATATAATATATATATATATATATATATATATATATATGCGTGCGTACGTACGTACGTATATATATATATATATATATATATATATATATATATATATATATATATAATAATAATATGGGTGTCATGATCACTATGGGATAGCGCTGACCTGGGACTCCCAAGATAACTCTCAAACTAGGTGGCCTTATGCTATCTCTAACCTCAGGGATACTCCTGATGGTGGAGAGGCCTGAGTCTCCTTCCTGGCCTAGCTCTTGACCAGTCCTGATCTGATTCCCCATCTACCCAGAGAGGGACGGGACAGGAGTGTGTTGAAAACCACAGATAAAGACAGACCATGGAAAACCGAAACTCTGTTACACAAAGGTAAAGACAATAAGAGATTCAGGAGGAAAATAAGAGCAGGAAGGAAGCTAAAAAAAACCAACAGGGGTAAACGCCATAACCGCATCAAGCAATTGGCAAAACTTAAGCACAACTTTCACCAGAGAGTCTGGACAGCACACCTCACATACCAACATAGAATAAACTATAGCTGGCATGGGTAGAAGGATTCCACCAGCATAAATAGGAGGGAAGCAGATGAGATAGGTCTCACCACAACATGTGATTAAAGGAGCAAGCAGATAAGTAGAGATTAATAACTCTTGCTAGCCTGCCTATGAATCGGCACACAGCAGGTCGATGCCCAAGTCTGCCTGTGTAGAGAAAAACCATCGGGCGAAGTGACAGAATTTGCAAGCTGAACAGAGCCCAATGACGCCATGACAGTCAGCGAAGATTGTGCAAAACTCCATGTGACAATGGGGTTGGGATGAATAGCTGCGGGCCACATGTCTGTTTATTCCATATGGGCATCATTAATGTAGCAAAGACACTTGAGCGGGATTGATCAAGTCTGGTTGCTGCTTACTCCTCTCTCCCCGTTGTGAACACATGAACGCTCAGCCAAGCAGAGTGTGCATGTATGTATGGGGTTGGGATGAACACCTTCTGTATGTTTGTCCTATTGATATATTCCTCTCTGGACTTTCTTTCCTATATTAAAGATGTGCATATATCTATCGGATAAAGCTACATATGGACAGCAGCTATTCATCCCCCAAACCTCCATACACATGCACGCCTAGCCAAGCAGAGCATGCATCTGTTCACATTGGGTAGAGAAGAATAATCAGCAGCCAGGACTGTTATATCCATATATTAAGTATGCCCATATAATATGTCTGGCGGCTGCGTACTCTCCTCTCCCCATTGTGAACATATGCATGCTCAGTCAATGAGAGCGTGCATGTGTGGGGGATGGGATGAATGGCTTCTCTCCATGTGCGTTCATTTGATAGATATATGGACATGTTTGATGTAAGATCGAAAGTCCAGAGAGGGATAGAACAAGTCTGGCTGCTGCTTACTCCCCTCTCCCCATTGTAAACACATGCATGCTCAACATGGGGAGGGGGTGTAATAATTCCAGATCATCTTATTACAATATATCGATGACGTATATATCATAGAAGCTTCTGTAACTGGAGCACAGATCAGGTTAGCCTTCCTTTATCCCGCAGCCTTTGTCAGTACCATGGACAGTAGTAAAGAATGACCTAGTCCGGGTTTCTTCCAAAAACTTGGCAGCTAGATCAGCTTCCATTTTGATGAATGCCCATATGGTACCACCACCCCCTCCCCAATATTGTCCTTGTCACGTTTTTAGAAATCCAGTACAAATAGAGCGACTGCAGATTTACATTTACCACTTCACTTCCTAGTCCTTAGGATTTAAAGGGGTTGTCCACTTTTGGGGATGCAGGCATATAGGGCTAAGAATCATTTAATTTATTTTTTTTTGCTAATGGGTTTTATGCAATATGTTGCAGTATT
The DNA here is from genome assembly GCF_048569485.1 of Anomaloglossus baeobatrachus. Taxonomy (NCBI): domain Eukaryota; kingdom Metazoa; phylum Chordata; class Amphibia; order Anura; family Aromobatidae; genus Anomaloglossus; species Anomaloglossus baeobatrachus. The sequence continues at coordinate 280,321,576 of NC_134359.1, forward strand.
TACCTTCTAAAGCCTCTAGATTGCACTGTATATTCCTGGCTGCAGAATGAGTTAACTGAGAATCTGTCAATGAGCTTCTTTAGACTGATGGGAGAAGATTGTAACTCTTTTATCTGTCCCTTTCTGAGCTCTTCTGAGCTGATTTATTGCCACAGTGCACAACAAAGATGAATGGACAATGTAACACAGGACCCGTTAAAGCCAAACGGTGCTTGTTTTGTGGCAAGGAAAAGTTGCACAATTTAGTGCATCTCATAGTTACATGAAAATCTGCAGCCTTTTACTCCTCTCACCACTATTGAAAAGTGTGCAGGACGTTAAGATGTCTTAATGATATAAAAGTAAAAATTGGATACAGAAAATTGTAGTCTAAGCACTTAAATGAGTTTACGCTAAAGCTGAGAAATGCCCCAGGTCCACTCCTGGTCCCGCCAGGTCCTTATCTAGTTCCAAAATATGACCAGTGCTTTGTGTAAAGGGTTAACTGTTCTTTTCAGTAGCCAAGCCAGCCACATTCTATGTCAGTCATTGCCAGTGTATAGACCAGGGGTCCCCAACCTGAGGCTCGGGAAGAGCCACATGTGAGTCGCGGGCCCATGATGTACGTCTCGCGGGCCCATAATGTGTGTCTCGCAGGCCCATGATGCTTGCCTTGCGGGCCCATGATGCTTGCCTTGCGGGCCCATGATGTGTCTCTTGGGCCCACGATGTGTGACTAGCAGGCCCACGATGTGCGGCTCTGCAGGCTCACGATGTGCGGCTCTGTGGGCCCACGATGTGCGGCTCACGGGCCCATGATGTGTGGGTCTCGGGCCCATGATGTGTGGGTCTCGGGCGCATGATGTGTGGGTCTCTGGCGCATGATGTGTGGGTCTCGGGCACATGATATGTGGCTCACCGGTCCATGATGTGTGTCTCGCAGGCACATGGTGCGTGGCTCTCAGGCGCATGATGAGTTGCTTGCCGGCCCATGATATGGGAGCTGCATGTGGCTCGCGACCCTCTCTCAGATCTATATGTAGTTCTAGGTCAGGAAGGTTGGGAACCCCTGGAATATACAGAGAAGGGGGCTGGGTTAGCTATTAAAATGAGCAATCAGCCAGTCCCCTTCTTGCACAGCTTGAAATGCTTTCCTCCATCAGACATAAACTGGAACCCACGGGGATCGGAGCTCGTAACTGAGAAGCCGGGCATCTTTCAGACATAAAATGGGAAAGTTTCATAATTTCCAAATTTAGGTTAATTTCAAGTAATTTTATTTTAGTTGGACAACCCCTTTATACTAACCAGATCTCATTGGGTCATGCAATTTCTTAATTATGCAGCTTTATTAAAGGTGTATTCTCAAGTTTGGAAGGTGGGATAAGGGGATAACTTCCTGATCGCTGGGGGGTCCGATCATTGGGAGAGTCGGGGCCCTGAAGTGCTCTTTATAAGTGAAGCGGTGGTTGCTTATTCATCCCTAATGGGACCACTGGAGATCGCCGAGCGGTGCACTTGGCTGGCCTTTGGTGCACTCGGCTGATCTTTGGCGCACTCGGCTGATCTTTGGCGCACTCGGCTGATCTTCGCCGCACTCGGCTGATCTTCGCCGCACTCGGCTGATCTTCGCCGCACTCGGCTGATCTTTGGCGCACTCGGCTGATCTTTGGCGCACTCGGCTGATCTTTGGCGCACTCGGCTGATCTTTGGCGCACTCGGCTGATCTTCGCTGCACTCGGCTGATCTTCGCTGCACTCGGCAGATCTTCGCTGCACTCGGCAGATCTTCGCTGCACTCGGCTGATCTTCGCTGCACTCGGCTGATCTTCGCTGCACTCGGCTGATCTTCGCTGCACTCGGCTGATCTTCGCTGCACTCGGCTGATCTTCGCTGCACTCGGCTGATCTTCGCTGCACTCGGCTGATCTTCGCTGCACTCGGCTGATCTTCGCTGCACTCGGCTGATCTTCGCTGCACTCGGCTGATCTTCGCTGCACTCGGCTGATCTTCGCTGCACTCGGCTGATTTTTGGTGCACTCGGCTGGCCTTTGGTGCACTCGGCTGGCCTTTGGTGCACTCGGCTGATCTTCGCTGCACTCGGCTGATTTTTGGTGCACTCGGCTGGCCTTTGGTGCACTCGGCTGATCTTTGGCGCACTCGGCTGATCTTCGCTGCACTCGGCTGATCTTCGGTGCACTCGGTTGGCCTTTGGTGCACTCGGTTGGCCTTTGGTGCACTCGGTTGGCCTTTGGTGCACTCGGCTGGCCTTTGGTGCACTCGGCTGGCCTTTGGTGCACTCGGCTGGCCTTTGGTGCACTCGGCTGGCCTTTGGTGCACTCGGCTGGCCTTTGGTGCACTCGGCTGATCTTCGCTGCACTCGGCTGATTTTTGGTGCACTCGGCTGGCCTTTGGTGCACTCGGCTGGCCTTTGGTGCACTCGGCTGATCTTCGGTGCACTCGGCTGATCTTCGGTACTCCCCTAAGAGTGAATGGAGCGGCAGTGCGCATGATCGACCTCGGGGCTCTTCATAAAGTGCCCAACAATTGCTCCGTTTATGGCTCCCCCGGATATAGTTCATGATATGTTGGAGTCACGGCTGCGCCATACAGTTATTTATGTATCTCCGCTCTATGGCGTCCAACATCGGCTCCATTCAGGATGAATATATCGGTGTCATTTCAGTCCTGACCGGAAATCGCAGAAACAATTTCTTTACTATGGAGTCCGGCCGCTAGTTAATGAATGTGATGCCGGGATACTATCAGTAATTCCCCGACAGTCGGGCTGCACAATCCTCAGCAGTGCTTCCTCCTAATCCCGGACTCCCCAGACTTAATATATCAATGGTCTGACTATTTATCCTCTCTGTTGCAGGTATACATGGCGGTGACGGCGGGGGAGGCAGAACAGCCCTGGTCCTGTGCTCTCTTCGCCCCAAGCTAGGACCGTTCTGTATAAAATTAGCTCTCCAGAAAAAGAAGTCTAAATTAAAAGCATAAATATTTGTGAGCAGCGTCCTCGCTAAAGCCCCGGCACCCCCCTGCCAAACATTGGAGGTGTCACATGTGATTACAGTAGGACAGAGAGAGGCCTTTTCAGCCGCAGACACTACTCCTTTAATGCCAGAAGACGAGGCAGGCGGCTTCAGACCCACAGCCGATCGAGCTCTCATCAATCAGCTCTCGCTGGGGCTCTGAAAGGGCCAGTTTGTTAAACAAACACACTTAGTGTAAAAAGTTTATTCCAGGTAATTAGGGCTTCACTGCAATGGAAACAAATTATTCTGGCTACTGGTGCCAAGCCAAACAGCGGTGGGGGAGAGACCGGGGAGAGGGGAGAGCCACATACAGAGCCAAGGCAGAGTTATCATCAGCAAAAGTGACAAGTACCCATCACGGCAGCGTCTGACGTGTCAGCAGAGCCGCCGCCGCCACCACCGAGGTTCTTTCTAGGTAATAATCTTTCCTAATCCAGATTATAAAATCAAGTACGTAGAAAAGCCAATAACAACCTACACTCCTCCACCGCCATCTAGTAGGTTTCTGGTCGTATTGAGCTCTGGACCAAATCGTGAAACCTAAAAGTAGAATATTGGCCACTGGGAACACCTGGCGGCTTAGGAGGATCCAAAATCCAATATATCAATGAGTACTAGGGTAACTTGCCCTACACAACATGTGAGTGGCTATCTATAATCTGGCTGTAAAGAAGGGTCTCGAGTAGGAGAACCTCAAGTAAGAAGATCCCTGCTGGTCTACAGTGTGTAGGTGGCTATCTATAGTCTGGCTGTAACGAAGAGTCGCAAGTAGAAGAACCTCAAGTAAGAAGATCCGTGATGGTCTACAAAGTGTAGGTGGCTATTTGTAGTCTGGCTGTAAAGAAGGGTCTTGAGTAGGGGAACCTCAAGTAAGAAGATCCCTGCTGGTCTACAAAGTATAGGTGGCTATCTATAATCTTGTTGTAAAGAAGGGTCTCGAGTAGGAAAACCTAAAGTAAGAAGATCCCTACTGGTCTACAGAGTGTAGGTGGCTATCTATAGTCTGGCTGTAACGAAGGGTCTCGAGTAAGAGAACCTCAAGTTAGAAGATCCCTGTTGGTCTACAGAGTGTAGGTGGCTATCTATAGTCTGGCTGTAACGAAGGGTCTCGAGTAAGAGAACCTCAAGTAAGAAGATCCCTACTGGTCTACAGAGTGTAGGTGGCTATCTATAGTCTGGCTGTAACGAAGGGTCTCGAGTAAGAGAACCTCAAGTTAGAAGATCCCTGTTGGTCTAGAGAGCAATGAAGGGTTTAATAAAAACATCCCTGTTAATCTAGGGTGGTTTAGAGTTTATAGCTCCCTTCGTTCCTCTGTACCGGTCTGTCCCTGTTAGCTTATTGGACTAGTATTTTATTTATGTAAACCCTCTTCACATGTACAGTATCTTGGAATAATAATGTTCTTGGTGGTCTAGGGCAATGGAGGGTTTAATAAGAGCATTCCTGGTGGTCTAGATCTATGACAGATTTAAAAAGAAGGTCCCTGGTGGCCTGGAATTAATGGTGCTTTAAAAGAAATATTAATAATAATTTCCCTGGTGGTCTAGGGCAATGAAGAGTTTAATAGGAGCATTTCTGGTGGTTTAGGGCAATGAAGGGTTTAATAGGAGCACTCCTGGTGATCTAGAACTATGACGGATTTAATAAAGATGACCGTTGGATAGACAGGAAGATGTCGCGCTGCCGTGAAGAGGAAAAAATCCCAGTGGGTATAAGCAATGATTTTTATTTCATCATGTTTCAGAGTGAAACCCCTCACCTTCCTCAGGAACAATTGATCCTGAGGAATGAGAGGTGTTTCTCTCTCAAATGCGTTGAAGATGTGATTGTTCCTAAGGAAGGAGCAGGGCTTCTTTCTGAAACACATTGAAGATGTGATTGTTTTTGAAGGAGAAGGGTTTCTCTCCTTCAACGCGTTTCGATGTGATTGTTCCTGAGGAAGGAGAGGGCTTTCTTTCCGAAACGCGTTGAAATAAAAATCACTTCTTATACCCACTGGGCTTTCTTTATCTTCACGGCAGCGCAGCATCTTCCTGTCTATCCAACGGTTATCCTCTTCCCCACACGGAGCCACAGCAGCCGTGTCTTTTAGGTTCCTAACAGTCATATGTGACTCACACAACTGCTGAAGGTGCGCTCCCCTAGAGTTTTTTTCACCCTATTATCATCTGATAAGACCATATTTGTGCGCCATTTGTCTTCCAGCTTTTTTAGCTTTTACTATATGGATTTAAGACCATCCATGGTGGCCTGGAATTAATGGTGCTTCAAAATAAATATTAATGTCCCTGGTGGTCTAGGGCAATGAAGGGTTTAATAAGAGCATTCCTGGTGGTCTAGAACTGTGACATATTAATAAGAACTTCCCTGGTGGCCTAGAATAAATGGTGCTTTAAAATAAGTATTAATAATAATAATAATGTCCCTGGTGGTCTAGGGCAATGATGGGTTTAATAAGAACATGTCTGATGGTCTAAAACTGTGGCAGATTTAAGGAAAACATCCCTGGTGGCCTAGAACAGTGAAGGGTTTAATAAGAACATCCCTGGTAGTTTAGGACAGTGAAGGGTTTAATAAGTGCATCCTTGGTGTTCTTGGTTAGTGAAGGGTTTAACAAGAACACCCCTGGTGGTCTGGGGCAATTATTGTTTTATTTTTTGTTGTAAATTAGGCCAGAATTTTGGTGTAATTCTCCTGGAGCTTTCCTTTTAGTATCACATTTTATACACCTCTTTATTTAGATTTCTACCATTTGGCATTCAATTTACAAAACTTTTTATGTATGATATGTAGAAAGGAAATTCCACCCCAAAAAACTGAAATTTCCCTTTACTGATGTTCGTGAGATCTAGTGACCAGTCATACAATATTGCCTGTTAGTCATTTCCACCACCCTTCTTCAATGGAAACTAATGGGAATGTGCCGCCACCCTGGAAGGCATTGGCATAATTGAATAGTAATAGGATACTGTTCAGAGTCCTATGAGTAACATGTCGGCATTTTCCTTACCAAGCACTCTGCCTCCTCCATAATATCTGAGCATTAGTTTACACACATCACAAACACTTATACAACTACATCTATACAACAGTAATAGTGGCATATAGGAGAGATCTGTGACATCCCTGTGTGTATTATCCCTGTACTGTGACATCACTGTGTGTATTATCCCTGTACTGTGACATCACTGTGTGTATTATCCCTGTACTGTGACATCACTGTGTGTATTATCCCTGTACTGTGACATCAATGTGTGTATTATCCCTGTACTGTGACATCACTGTGTGTATTATCCCTGTACTGTGACATCACTGTGTGTATTATCCCTGTACTGTGACATCACTGTGTGTATTACCCCTGTACTGTGACATCACTGTGTGTATTATCCCTGTACTGTGACATCACTGTGTGGATTATCCCTGTACTGTGACATCGCTGTGTGTATTATCCCTGTACTGTGACATCACTGTGTGTATTATCCCTGTACTGTGACATCGCTGTGTGTATTATCCCTGTACTGTGACATCGCTGTGTGTATTATCCCTGTACTGTGACATCACTGTGTGTATTACCCCTGTACTGTGACATCACTGTGTGTATTACCCCTGTACTGTGACATCACTGTGTGTATTATCCCTGTACTGTGACATCACTGTGTGTATTATCCCTGTACTGTGACATCACTGTGTGTATTATCCCTGTACTGTGACATCACTGTGTGTATTATCCCTGTACTGTGACATCACTGTGTGTATTATCCCTGTACTGTGACATCACTGTGTGTATTATCCCTGTACTGTGACATCACTGTCTGTATTATCCCTGTACTGTGACATCACTGTGTGTATTATCCCTGTACTGTGACATCACTGTGTGTATTATCCCTGTACTGTGACATCAATGTGTGTATTATCCCTGTACTGTGACATCACTGTGTGTATTATCCCTGTACTGTGACATCACTGTGTGTATTATCCCTGTACTGTGACATCACTGTGTGTATTACCCCTGTACTGTGACATCACTGTGTGTATTATCCCTGTACTGTGACATCACTGTGTGGATTATCCCTGTACTGTGACATCGCTGTGTGTATTATCCCTGTACTGTGACATCACTGTGTGTATTATCCCTGTACTGTGACATCGCTGTGTGTATTATCCCTGTACTGTGACATCGCTGTGTGTATTATCCCTGTACTGTGACATCACTGTGTGTATTACCCCTGTACTGTGACATCACTGTGTGTATTACCCCTGTACTGTGACATCACTGTGTGTATTATCCCTGTACTGTGACATCACTGTGTGTATTATCCCTGTACTGTGACATCACTGTGTGTATTATCCCTGTACTGTGACATCACTGTGTGTATTATCCCTGTACTGTGACATCACTGTGTGTATTATCCCTGTACTGTGACATCACTGTGTGTATTATCCCTGTACTGTGACATCACTGTGTGTATTATCCCTGTACTGTGACATCACTGTGTGTATTATCCCTGTACTGTGACATCGCTGTGTGTATTATCCCTGTACTGTGACATCGCTGTGTGGATTATCCCTGTACTGTGACATCGCTGTGTGTATTATCCCTGTACTGTGACATCACTGTGTGTATTATCCCTATACTGTGACATCACTGTGTGTATTATCCCTGTACTGTGACATCACTGTGTGTATTATCCCTGTACTGTGACATCACTGTGTGTATTATCCCTGTGCTGTGACATCACTGTGTGTATTATCCCTGTACTGTGACATCACTGTGTGTATTATCCCTGTACTGTGACATCACTGTGTGTATTACCCCTGTACTGTGACATCGCTGTGTGTATTATCCCTGTACTGTGACATCGCTGTGTGTATTATCCCTGTACTGTGACATCGCTGTGTGTATTATCCCTGTACTGTGACATCACTGGTTATATTATCCCTGTACTGTGACATCCTTGTGTGTATTATCCCTGTACTGTGACATCGCTGTGTGTATTATCCCTGTACTGTGACATCGCTGTGTGTAGTATCCCTGTACTGTGACATCACTGTGTGTATTATCCCTGTACTGTGACATCACTGTGTGTATTATCCCTGTACTGTGACATCACTGTGTGTATTATCCCTGTACTGTGACATCACTGTGTGTATTATCCCTGTACTGTGACATCACTGTGTGTATTATCCCTGTACTGTGACATCACTGTGTGTATTATCCCTGTACTGTGACATCCTTGTGTGTATTATCCCTGTACTGTGACATCGCTGTGTGTATTATCCCTGTACTGTGACATCACTGTGTGTAGTATCCCTGTACTGTGACATCACTGTGTGTATTATCCCTGTACTGTGACATCACTGTGCATTATCCCTGTACTGTGACATCACTGTGTGTATTATCCCTGTACTGTGACATCACTGTGTGTATTATCCCTGTACTGTGACATCGCTGTGTGTATTATCCCTGTACTGTGACATCACTGTGTGTATTATCCCTGTACTGTGACATCGCTGTGTGTATTATCCCTGTACTGTGACATCGCTGTGTGTATTATCCCTGTACTGTGACATCACTGTGTGTATTATCCCTGTACTGTGACATCACTGTGTGTATTACCCCTGTACTGTGACATCACTGTGTGTATTATCCCTGTATTGTGACATCACTGTGTGTATTATCCCTGTACTATGACATCACTGTGTGTATTATCCCCGTACTGTGACATCGCTGTGTGTATCACCCCTGTACTGTGACATCACTGTGTGTATTATCCCTGTACTGTGACATCACTGTGTGTATTATCCCTGTACTGTGACATCACTGTGTGTATTACCCCTGTACTGTGACATCACTGTGTGTATTATCCCTGTACTGTGACATCACTGTGTGTATTATCCCTGTACTGTGACATCACTGTGTGTATTATCCCTGTACTGTGACATCACTGTGTGTATTACCCCTGTACTGTGACATCACTGTGTGTATTATCCCTGTACTGTGACATCACTGTGTGTATTATCCATGTACTGTGACATCACTGTGTGTATTATCCCTGTACTGTGACATCACTGTGTGTATTATCCCTGTACTGTGACATCGCTGTGTGTATTATCTCTGTACTGTGACATCACTGTGTGTATTATCCCTGTACTGTGACATCACTGTGTGTATTATCCCTGTACTGTGACATCACTGTGTGTATTATCCCTGTACTGTGACATCACTGTGTGTATTATCCATGTACTGTGACATCACTGTGTGTATTATCCCTGTACTGTGACATCACTGTGTGTATTATCCCTGTACTGTGACATCGCTGTGTGTATTATCTCTGTACTGTGACATCGCTGTGTGTATTATCCCTGTACTGTGACATCACTGTGTGTATTATCCCTGTACTGTGACATCACTGTGTGTATTACCCCTGTACTGTGACATCACTGTGTGTATTATCCCTGTATTGTGACATCACTGTGTGTATTATCCCTGTACTGTGACATCACTGTGTGTATTATCCATGTACTGTGACATCACTGTGTATTACCCCTGTACTGTGACATCACTGTGTGTATTATCCCTGTACTGTGACATCACTGTGTGTATTATCCATGTACTGTGACATCACTGTGTGTATTATCCCTGTACTGTGACATCACTGTGTGTATTATCCCTGTACTGTGACATCGCTGTGTGTATTATCTCTGTACTGTGACATCACTGTGTGTATTATCCCTGTACTGTGACATCACTGTGTGTATTATCCCTGTACTGTGACATCACTGTGTGTATTATCCCTGTACTGTGACATCACTGTGTGCATTTGCAGGATAGTCGGTGCAGGAGGTGCTTTCTTGAGTTGGAGTTTTGGGGTGTAAGTGGTCTCGTCTCTGACATCCCAGCGCCCGATCTCAGAACCTTTCTTATTTGGTCTTTCCTTCTTTCGATTTGTTCTCATTCCTCCTGATACTGGAATGTAATCAATCTCACATTCCTGCCGTTAGATTGCGGTCCGTGCGATTGTGATCGACTGCTCCGAGTCTTCATCCTCAGACCTGGACTCTGAGTAACGACCTCCATATACTCGCCTGGCGCTCTCTTTTCGGTGACCTGTGACCGTGCCTCGTGCCGATACTTAGGTCTCTTAGGCTCTGAACGTTTTCACAATCGATCTCAAGACAGATTTTTACCCCCATCGAGTTTATTTAGGTTTTCGGACCGTACCTCTCCGTTTTATTGGCTCTTCGGTCTCTTCCGGCCACAAGAATGTAGCTCGGAGATATTAAGACCGTCTCGCTGAAGGAGAAACTGGTAATTATTATTTTTGTTAAGAGCCGGGTGAAGTTTGGAGCTCGAGGCTGAAGAAGAAAATTGAAATTTGGACTCATGGCGGAGCGTTGTATAGGTGGCGGTGTTTGTACAAAGCTTTGGCGGCTCATTCCTTCGGGTGCCTGAGGTCAGAGCCTCCAGATCTGGTTTCCAGGCTGGAGATCGGGTATTCCCCTCTGTGTTTTGCGGTGAGGTGGGCCGTGTGTTTGTGTTTTGTGGTGAGGAGGGCTGCGTGTGTTTTGTGGTGAGTTTGCATGTGTGCAAGTTATAAGGGGTGGGAAGGTGTAAATAGGTTGGAATGCGCTCACGTTCCCAGCGACGAGACTTTCCAGGGAACCCGCTCTCCATTGTCACAGCCCTCATGATCCTAATATAGGACTATACATGACTGTAAGGAACGTAATTTACTCCGTTAGAGGATACGGAAGTGGTTCCAATATCGAAAAAATATTTCACACTATGTTTTTTTAACATGGGTCATGAACGTTTTTTTAACGCAAAAACTGATCCAGTGCAAATTTTCATTTCAATGCATTTGCAATGGACTCGCGTTAACATGCGTTCACTTGCGTTTGCCTGCGTTATAGTGAGGATCCAGCGACTTGGAGTTTTTTAACTTTTTTCAAAAACGCTACTTGTAGCATTTTTGAGCTGCGTCCAAATACTGCAAATTGCTGGATCCTGACCGGCCTGGCGTGATAAGTCTCTCTCTTTCCCCCTCCCTCTCTCCCCCTCCCTCCGCCTCCCCCTCCCTCTCTCCCCCTCCCTCTCTCCCCCTCCCCCTCTCCCCCTCCCTCCGCCTCCCCCTCCCCCCCTACCCCTCCCTCTCTCCCCCTCCCTCTCTCCCCCTCCCTCTCTCCCCCTCCCTCTCTCCCCCCTCCCTCTCTCCCCCCTCCCTCTCTCCCCCCTCCCTCTCTCCCCCTCTCCCCCCTCCCTCTCTCCCCCTCTCCCCCCTCCCTCTCTCCCCCCTCCCCCTCTCCCCCCTCCCTCTCTCCCCCCTCCCTCTCTCCCCCCTCCCTCTCTCTCCCCCCTCCCTCTCTCCCCCCTCCCTCTCTCCCCCCTCCCTCTCTCCCCCCTCCCTCTCTCCCCCCCTCCCCCTCACCCCCCTCCCTCTCTCCCCCTTCCCTCTCTCCCCCCTCCCTCTCTCCCCCCTCCCTCTCTCCCCCCTCCCTCTCCTCTCTCTCCCCTCCCTCTCCTCTCTCTCCCCTCCCTCTCCTCTCTCTCCCCTCCCTCTCCTCTCTCTCCCCTCCCTCTCCTCTCTCTCCCCTCCCTCTCCTCTCTCTCCCCTCCCTCTCCTCTCTCCCCCCTCCCTCTCCCCCCCTCCCTCTCTCCCCCCTCCCTCTCTCCCCCCTCCCTCTCTCCCCCCTCCCTCTCCTCTCTCTCCCCCGCCTGAGAGCTGCGGAGGCTCGTAACCAAAGTAAAAATCGGGTAACTTGCTTGGATACCCGATGTTTACCTTGGTTACGTGTGCAGGGAGCCCGGCTCCTAGCAGCCGCAGACACTCGTAACCAAGGTAAATATCGGGTATCCAAGAAAGTTACCCGATGTTTACCTTGGTTACGAGCCTCCGCAGCTGTTGGATGCCGACTCCCAGTCTGTCACGTTCAGTTCCCCTCATTCCCGATCACATGACTCCAATGCCCGCCCATAAACTTCAAGTGACAGGATCCTGCAAAATAACACTTGTGTTTGCATGCGTTTTTCTTTGTAAAAACAGGATCCGCTTTTACAGCAAAAAAACGTTCATGACGCATGTTAAAAAAACGTAGTGTGAAAGCAGCCTTAAAGGGAACCTATCGGCTCCAACCATAGGTGGCATCAAACATCATTGCAGTGATTGCCACTTTCACACTGCGTTCCTCTCCCCGTTTAGTGGTCCCATTGGAACCCCCCTGACAAACGGGTTTTGTACGCATGCGCCGACAGGGCCATTGACTATAATGGTGCAGACGGTAGTCACTGTGTGCACTGTCGTGCACCATTTTTGGGAGTATACGTTTTCTGGAGGTGGACACCAAGATGTAGTAGACTGTGTCTGGGTGTCCACCTTCAGAAAGCGTATATTCCCGAAAATGGTGCACAATAGAGCACACTGTGACTCCGTTTGCACCATTATAGTCAATGGCCCCATCGGCGTATATGTCCGAAACCAGTTTTGTGGGGGGCTCTGACGGAAGCCCCGACGGAACTACGGAACGGAGGTCAGAGCCCAATGTGAAAGGGGCCTTACTCTATAGCGTAGTCCAGCACAGAATGAAGTGTCCACTGGGCGGTTCCCATCTTTCCCCCTCCCCTTCCACTCAACTTGGTTTGATTGACAGCTATCTCCCTCTATGCATAAGGAAAAAGTTGCCAATCAAACTGGACACAACGAGAGGGGATCCATCTAGTGGACACTTCTTTCCACTATGAGCTCAAACTATGTTTTCTCTGAAACCACCCAATGCAATGTGGAATTTACACAACCGTATAGTTGGTGGATCTCTAGGACTAGAAAATGTGGCATTCATGTGAAAAACCCTTTGATATATGCAAAAAATTAAGTTAAATACCTTGTAGAAATCCCCAAGCTCCCCTGATTCTGCTGCTTTTTTCCGTTTTGCGCTGTGATATTCCATTGTCGAGATATTCACAATTGTTGCTTATGGGCGCAGTATGTGAAATCTTTGCTTGTTGTGCAACTGGGTGTTTTCTTCAGAGTCTGCTTTAGGAGAATGCTCTTTCACCGCTCCCTCCCTGACGCAACCAATCACAGCTTAGCAGCATCCAAAATTACTACATTGGTGATCACCTGCTGAGCTTGTGATTGGCAGTGTCCGAGAGGGAGAGGGGAAGGCGAACGCCCCCAGAGAAGACTCTGAAGAAACACCCAGTTGGTCTGCAAGCAAAGATTTCACATAATACGCTTGGGATGAAGCAAATGTGAAAATCTCCGCAATGGCACGACGCAGCGCAAAACGGAAGAGTGCGGCAGAATCGGGTGAGCGCAGAGATTTTTACAAGGTATTTAACATGTTTTTCCCCTCCATGTGACAAGTCCTCTTTATAGCATAGTTTACAGTCACAAGGTAACCTGCTGCTATTTCATACTGTCTGTGGTAAGGGCAAAATCTGTAACTGGGTCTCTCTAGCTACACCCTGAATCCATACAGATCTCTCTTAGCCCCTGTAAAAGTATGGTGATCATTACCTTTACTGTCCAGAAAAAGCCATGTATTCATTGAGCAATTAGTGCACCATTCCACCCTCTTAAAGGGAATCTGTCACCAGGATTTTGCTCTCCCATCTGAAAGCAGCATAATGTAGAGACGGAGACCCTGATTCCAGCAATGTGTCACGTAATGGGATGTTTGCTGTCATTTTGATAAATTCAATGTTTTTTTCTGCTGCAGATCTAGAAGTTATAAAGAGCTCATGAATATGCTGGGCTACCTAAGTAGTCCTGTAATGATAAAATCACTGTTTAATCAGCAGTAATTATCAAAACTACACTAAGCAGCCCAGTAAGTGACACATCGCTGGAATCAGGGTCTCTGTCCCTATGTTATTTTGCTCTTATACAGAGCTCATGAATATCCTGGACTACCTAAGTAGTCCTGTAATGATAATCTACTGCTGATTAAACCGTGATTTTATCAAAACTACACTAAGCCGCCCAAAAAGTGACACATCGCTGGAATCAGGGTCTCTGCCCCTACATTATTCTGCTCTTATACAGAGCTCATGAATATGCTGGACTACCTAAGTAGTCCTGTAATGATAATCTACTGCTGATTAAACCGTGATTTTATCAAAACTACACTAAGCCGCCCAAAGTGACACATCGCTGGAATCAGGGTCTCTGCCCCTACATTATTCTGCTCTTATACAGAGCTCATGAATATCCTGGACTACCTAAGTAGTCCTGTAATGATAATCTACTGCTGATTAAACCGTGATTTTATCAAAACTACACTAAGCCGCCCAAAAAGTGACACATCGCTGGAATCAGGGTCTCTGCCCCTACATTATTCTGCTCTTATACAGAGCTCATGAATATGCTGGACTACCTAAGTAGTCCTGTAATGATAATCTACTGCTGATTAAACCGTGATTTTATCAAAACTACACTAAGCCGCCCAAAAAGTGACACATCGCTGGAATCAGGGTCTCTGCCCCTACATTATTCTGCTCTTATACAGAGCTCATGAATATGCTGGACTACCTAAGTAGTCCTGTAATGATAATCTACTGCTGATTAAACAGTGATTTTTATCAAAACTACACTAAGCAGCCCAAAAAGTGACACATAGCTGGAATCAGGGTCTCTGTCTTTGTTATTCTGCTCTTATACACAGCTCATGAATATACTGGACTACCTGCAATGATAATCTACTGCTGATTAAACAGTGATTTTATCAAAACTACACTAAGCAGTTCAAAAAGTGACACATCGCTGGAATCAGGGTTTCTGCCCCTACATTATGCTGTTCGTAGATTAGGTAGCAAAAACCTGGTAACAGATTCCCTTTAAATAACATGGCTTGCCGCCTTCCTGGATGTTGATTGACAACACTCTTCTTCTTAAAAATGAGGTTCTTCGGCAGCTGTGTATTACAGTACTGTGCCCCAGCTGTGGAAGCTTCATAATCCGCACCCTTTAGTAATAAGATGGGTAGATTTTATATGGAAATGTAGTTGTTAAACAAGAGGTTCTGCAGCAGCATTAAAAGTATTTATATGAAGATGTAGTTGTTAAGCAAGAGGTTCTGCAGCAGCATTAAGTATGTGACCTGTACGGCGCCCCCCGATGTGCCATATTGTGGTTACAGAAGCCCTTTGTGACTGATAATATTCTTATAATGTACGGTGGGGGAGGGGCACAGTATATATGTATCTCTATGTATAGCATACAGTTCTGTACGTTCCCCATAGCGGCTGGTAAACATGTTATTTGTGCTGTGATGTGTTGTTATTATCACTAGCCGCTTTTTCGTAGCCGGAGTGGAATGTTTGCCGCTTGTTTGTGCCGCTTTTCAGTAGCGCCCTGTGAGCCGCCCCAGACAAGAGATGGTATGTCAGGAGATCTGCCCACTGGAGCCTCCGCATTAAGGGAGACTGCTGACTCCACCGCTAACAAGGACTCACTTTGATTTCCCTCTTTTTGCTACTCAGCACCAAATGTTTTGATTCCTAATTTAGATTATCCATCCTGACAAGTTCCAAAACGTGCTGTCTCCTGAAACCAGCGCTGATGGGTCTGCAGAGAACTAGCGCCCCCTCTGCTCCACCAACACTATGGGGGAGAGCGCTGCTCCGGGGGGCACAACGTAAGACATCCCTTATCATTAACATATTAGGGGCTTTTGCACAAAACCCCCCAAACACCAAGTAGAAACATTACCCATTTATATTCTATTTCTTTATATGTTAGCGGGCATCTGCCATAAAATAAGAACTCTTAGGATATTACATTGTGCCATTCCTCTGTTATTCCTCCTGGTAGTGTAAATTGACAACTGGCAGTTAACGTTGCCTTTGCATAGTCTGACACTGTCTGAGCTCAGAGCTACTTGGATATTATCAATTATACTGTATAGGAACACACCAAACTGGCAAGTGGAATGGCAACGCCCAGTTAACAATTTCTTACTACATTTCCAGGAGGAATAACAGAGGTACAGCTTAGCACAGAGTTCTAATAAAATATGCTCCTGAATTGTTATTTCAATAGGAAAATGTGAAATGGCAATAATTTTCTGGGAGAAATACTTCATTTTCTGAGACAATTTCAAGGGTGCCAACACTTTCGACCATGACTGTTTATACCAGGATGGGGGCCGTGTATACCAGGATGGGGGCCATGTATACCAGGTTGGGGGCCGTGTAGACCAGGATGGGGGCCGTGTAGACCAGGATGGGGGCCATATGTATACCAGGATGGGGGCCATATGTATACCAGGATGGGGGCCATATGTATACCAGGATGGGGGCCATATGTATACCAGGATGGGGGCCATATGTATACCAGGATGGGGGCCATATGTATACCAGGATAGGGGCCATATGTATACCAGGATGGGGGCCATATGTATACCAGGATGGTGGCCATATGTATACCAGGATGGTGGCCATATGTATACCAGGATGGTGGCCATATGTATACCAGGATGGGGGCCATATGTATACCAGGATGGGGGCCATATGTATACCAGGATGGGGGCCATATGCATACCATCATGGGGGCCATATGTATACCAGGATGGGGGCCATGCATACCAAAATGGGGGCCATGCATACCAGGATGGGTGCCATGCATACCAGGATGGGGGCCATGCATACCAGGATGGGTGCCATGCATACCAGGATGGGTGCCATGCATACCAGGATGGGGGCCATGCATACCAGGATGGGGGCCATGCATACCAAAATGGGGGCCATGCATACCAAAATGGGGGCCATGCATACCAGGATGGGGGCCATGCATACCAGGATGGGGGCCATGCATACCAGGATGGGGACCATGTTTTCCAAGATGGGGGCCATGTACACCAAGATGGCGACATAGCTACCTAATGGGGGTTGGACAACTCATTTGTCCTTATAGGATTTAGAATGCTGCTATGGCCCATACACCTGACCAACATGCAAGTGGGGCTCAGGTCCAAATTTTCCTCCGCAGCCCATCAGACGCTAATTACACCATTGGCTGTACCTTGGGGGTAGTTGTCCCGCTGCACAATAAATTTGAAGCCAACCAGACCCCCAGGTGCTGCATAATGGGCAAGCTTCTGCCTTTATTTTTCAGCATTGAGGACACCAATAATCCCGACCAAATCCCTAACTCCATTTTCTGAAATGCAGCCCCAAACTTGCCAGAAATCTCCACCCCTCTTCACTGCTCCTACCGACTCGGAGAACAAACGTCCTTCTAAATATTTCACATTTTGACTCATCAGTCCTGATGCGATTTTTCGGCACCCCAGTTCCTAGGTTTTCAAGCATAGTTGAGTCACTTGGTCTTGTTTCCAGGTCGAAGGTATAGAATTTTGGCTGCAATTCTTTCATGAAGACCACTTGTGGCCAGACTTATCCGAACTTTAGATGGGTATAGCTGGGTATGAATGCTTGCTGCCAGTTCTGAGTTGATAACAGAGAGTAGTGGAAGAAGGGTTTTCAACACCGCGCTAATGACCCAATCGGAATCAGAAGGAGATTAATAAAATAAAATAAATCTTTATTTTTATATAGCGCTAACATATTCCGCAGCGCTTTACATACATCAGGAACACTGTCCCCATTGGGGCTCACAATCTAAATTTCCTATCTGTATGTCTTTGGAGTGTGGGAGGAAACCAAAGAACCCGGAGGAAACCCACGCAAACACGGGGAGAACATACAAACTCCTTGCAGATGGTGTCCTTGATGGGATTTGAACCCTGGACCCCAGCACTGCAAGGCTGCAGTGCTAACCACTGAGCCACCACAAGACTGCAGTGCTAACCACTGAGCCACCAGAAAACTGCAGTGCTAACCACTGAGCCACCGTGCCATCCGTAATGCTTCTTTATTTTCATGCACAGGTCAACGCTTTTCAGGAGTCTCGGCTCCCTTCATCAGGACAACAGGCAAAAAATCATCAAATTGATTTGATGTTTTTTTGCCTGGTGTCCTGATGAAGGGAGCTGAGACTCCTGAAACTCGTTGATCTGTGCATGAAAATAAAGAAGCATTGATCTTCTGAATCTGATTGGGTCATTGGCGCGGTGTTGAAAACACTTCTTTGAAAACCCTTCTTCCACTACTCTCTGTTATCAGCCAAACCTGGGACTGCTGCCTTTGGCCTGGATTTTCACATGCGTTTATAGGGGTTGTGACTGGCACAACCACTATAGGTGAGTTTGATTTTCCTTTCCACAGCTCTCTATTACATTAGTTCTGAGTTGATGGCACTGCTGGACAACTAAGTATAATTTCTGTCATCTGCTGCACTAGATTTTTTTGGCCGATCTTTCATCTACATTGGCTGTCTCTTGGTGCTTCTTGAAAAGATCTTGAGCAGCACATCTTGAAACCCCAGTTTGCTCTGAAGTCTTTGCCTGGGAGAGACCTTGCTCATGCAGTATAACTACCTTGTGTCTTGGTGCTGTGGCCAGATAAGAAACTGTCTTCTACAACCTCACCTTTATGGCAGAGTTTGTCTGTTCCTCACCCCCTTCCCTTTTTAATTATTAAAAAATAAACTATTAACACTTCTATAAAAATATTCAAAGGGTAAAAGTATTCTTAATGTGCAGTATTTTATATCAGACCTGCCAAAAACGCCTGTACAGTGCTGCCGGTCAAAAGATCTGGTATGGTCCGTGGGTGCCCCTACAAACTTGTGCCCAAAGCTGGTGTGACTACCGCTCTGCTCTTGTGGCCAGCTCTGCTCACAGCCTTGTTTCGGCCAATGCTAAGCACCGACGTCTTTACAAGCACCCGAGCTTCGTTATACAAGGTTCTGCATGAACCGATAGACAGGAGACTAAAGAACTAATGGTAACCATGGAAGGAGCCAGCAGAGCGTAAGAATGCAAAGTATGCCTCTATAAAGAGTGTAATAAGCCTCCGTACTGGACGTCGGCTATGGAAACTCCTTATGGTATAGATGCCTTTCATGCGCTATTCATAAGGCTGAATGTGCGGATTATACAAGCAGATTAGAGGCCTGGAAATACCAAAGAATGGAGATCCCGTTTTTATACTGGCCACCACAGGCCTACTTGTACGCTAGCCCACTCGAGGCCTGCTCGGTACACTAGCCACCAGAGGCCTGCTTGATCTGCTTCCTCTGGAGGCCTGATTTATACACTAGCCACCTGACCACTCCATTACTAAAGGTGGCCATACATATAGGCCTAAAATAGCACAAAACAGCCAATTTCAATCAATTCACATTAAAAAGAAGTTGAACTTTATACATTTTTTTGCACGGTATTGATCGTCCAAGAATGTTACTAGCGATGTGCCATCTTTGTACCTCCTTAATTAGTGGAGATTTGGGGTATCAATCTTGGACGGGTAAATAGGCAAAATTAGAATTTGACGGGACTAGATAACATTATCGGTGACATCATTTTTGTTCTATACGATTGTTTGATCACTTTTTATTTTATGCTTTGCATTAATATAATGGAAAAAAAAATTGGCGCTTCTTTATGGCGTTCATCATATATATATATAAATATGCTACAGTTTTATAGCTTAGAACACACAACAGTCGTCCATGTGATGGAAAATAGGACTCATCAGACCACGCCCCTTTTACCGTTACTTCTGGTCCATTTCTTGCCAATTCTGAGCCCTTTGTGGTGTATACTCTGATCAGTCCTGATTCCTTTCTATCATAGCTGCGATGCTCTGCATGTCCTGACTCCTTTCTATCATAGCTGCGATGCTCTGCGTGTCCTGATTCCTTTCTATCATAGCTGCGATGCTCTGCATGTCCTGACTCCTTTCTATTATAGCTGCGATGCTCTGCGTGTCCTGACTCCTTTCTATCATAGCTGCGATGCTCTGCGTGTCCTGACTCCTTTCTATCATAGCTGTGATGCTCTGCGTGTCCTGACTCCTTTCTATCATAGCTGCGATGCTCTGCGTGTCCTGACTCCTTTCTATCGTAGCTGCGATGCTCTGCATGTCCTGACTCCTTTCTATCATAGCTGTGATGCTCTGCGTGTCCTGACTCCTTTCTATCATAGCTGCGATGCTCTGCGTGTCCTGACTCCTTTCTATCATAGCTTTGATGCTCTGCGTGTCCTGACTCCTTTCTATCATAGCTGTGATGCTCTGCGTGTCCTGACTCCTTTCTATCATAGCTGCGATGCTCTGCGTGTCCTGACTCCTTTCTATCGTAGCTGCGATGCTCTGCATGTCCTGACTCCTTTCTATCATAGCTGTGATGCTCTGCGTGTCCTGACTCCTTTCTATCATAGCTGCGATGCTCTGCGTGTCCTGACTCCTTTCTATCATAGCTGTGATGCTCTGCGTGTCCTGACTCCTTTCTATCATAGCTGCGATGCTCTGCGTGTCCTGACTCCTTTCTATCATAGCTGCGATGCTCTGCGTGTCCTGACCCCTTTCTATCATAGCTGCGATGCTCTGCGTGTCCTGACTCCTTTCTATCATAGCTGTGATGCTCTGCGTGTCCTGACTCCTTTCTATCATAGTTGCGATGCTCTGCGTGTCCTGACTCCTTTCTATCATAGCTGTGATGCTCTGCGTGTCCTGACTCCTTTCTATCATAGCTGCGATGCTCTGCGTGTTCTGACTCCTTTCTATCATAGCTGCGATGCTCTGCGTGTCCTGACTCCTTTCTATCATAGCTGCGATGCTCTGCGTGTCCTGACTCCTTTCTATCATAGCTGCGATGCTCTGCGTGTCCTGACTCCTTTCTATCATAGTTGCGATGCTCTGCGTGTCCTGACTCCTTTCTATCATAGCTGCGATGCTCTGCGTGTCCTGACTCCTTTCTATCATAGCTGTGATGCTCTGCGTGTCCTGACTCCTTTCTATCATAGTTGCGATGCTCTGCGTGTCCTGACTCCTTTCTATCATAGCTGTGATGCTCTGCATGTCCTGACTCCTTTCTATCATAGCTGTGATGCTCTGCGTGTCCTGACTCCTTTCTATCATAGTTGCGATGCTCTGCGTGTCCTGACTCCTTTCTATCATAGCTGCGATGCTCTGCGTGTCCTGACTCCTTTCTATAATAGCTGTGATGCTCTGCGTGTCCTGACTCCTTTCTATAATAGCTGTGATGCTCTGCGTGTCCTGACTCCTTTCTATCATAGCTGCGATGCTCTGCGTGTCCTGACTCCTTTCTATCATAGCTGTGATTCTCTGCGTGTCCTGACTCCTTTCTATCATAACTGTGATGCTCTGCGTGTCCTGACTCCTTTCTATCATAGCTGCGATGCTCTGCGTGTCCTGACCCCTTTCTATCATAGCTGCGATGCTCTGCATGTCCTGACTCCTTTCTATCATAGCTGCGATGCTCTGCGTGTCCTGACCCCTTTCTATCATAGCTGCGATGCTCTGCGTGTCCTGACTCCTTTCTATCATAGTTGCGATGCTCTGCGTGTCCTGACTCCTTTCTATCATAGCTGTGATGCTCTGCGTGTCCTGACTCCTTTCTATCATAGCTGCGATGCTCTGCGTGTCCTGACTCCTTTCTATCATAGCTGCGATGCTCTGCGTGTCCTGACCCCTTTCTATCATAGCTGCGATGCTCTGCGTGTCCTGACTCCTATCTATCATAGCTGCGATGCTCTGCGTGTCCTGACTCCTTTCTATCATAGCTGCGATGTTCTGCATGTCCTGACTCCTTTCTATCATAGCTGCGATGCTCTGCGTGTCCTGACTCCTTTCTATCATAGTTGCGATGCTCTGCGTGTCCTGACTCCTTTCTATCATAGCTGCGATGCTCTGCGTGTCCTGACCCCTTTCTATCATAGCTGCGATGCTCTGCGTGTCCTGACCCCTTTCTATCATAGCTGCGATGCTCTGCGTGTCCTGACTCCTTTCTATCATAGTTGCTATACCTACTAATTACATTGATTTGATCCTATATATTATTGGTCCTTTCATGCTAAAATATATTACTGTTGTTTTAAATGTGTATTCTAATTTTGTAAATAAAGCTTAAAGGGATATTCCGATCTTCATATATGGAAATTGTTGGATAGAGCTTGTAAAAATGAGTAATTTTACAATTTACCACTTATTAAAATTTGCAGACGTTCTTGATATATGGAAGGTGGCCGGGATTAGGAAATAACACCGGGCTCCAGCAATACAGGGCAATTTAAAAATTTTTTTACAAGATCAATAGATAAGAGCTTGTCAGCACAGCACATATTCTGCTAGCAGCGGTGGTTGTTCTCCAAGATAATAGATAAGAGCTTGTAAGCACAGCGCATATTCTGCTGTCTGGCAGCGGTGGTTTGCTCCAAGGTAGTAGATAAGAGCTTGTAAGCACAGCGTATATTCTGCTGTCTAGGAGTGATGGTCGGTCTCAAAGTTAGTAGATAAGAGCTTGTAAGCACAGCACATATTCTGCTGTCTGGCAGTGGTGCTCAGTCTCCAAGGTAATACAGAAGAGCTTGTAAGCACAGCGCATATTCTGCTGTCTGGCAGCGGTGGTCGGTCTCCAAGGTAATGAATAAGAGCTTGTAAGCACAGTGCATGTTCTGCTGTCTAGCAGCAGTGGTTGGTCTCCAATGTGATAGATAAGCGCTTGTAAGCACAGCGCATATTCTGCTGTCTAGCAGAGGTGGTCGGTCTCCAAGGTAACTAGCTATAAACAAAAGAAAAGTATTAATATCTCAAGAACGGCTGAAAATTTTAAGAGGCAGTAAATTGCAAAATTGCTTATATTTACAAGCTCTACCCATCAATACCCATTTCTTAAAATTGGAAAATCCCTTTAAATTTTTTTTTTCTTCTAAAAGATCAGCTGTAATATGTGGTGTCAAGTGATGAATTTTCCAGCAGCGCCACCACAGGAGTAATAAAGTATTACTTCGTAGCCATTGACATTATTGTGATGGCTTCTGCGTGCTCCAGCTAATTCATGGGGGTCTTAAATGAAAAGACCCCATTGTATCAACCTAAATTCCACCATTTTCAGCATCTCTTCTTGCTGTCTGTGAATGGGAGCATTTTTTGATTTGCACGCAGTCCAGGCAGTCAGTTTTTGGAGCTGCCGGTGACTCGTGGCCAGTGACCCTCGGATTTTAATGGGTGTACGGCAGCTGTGGATTTCTCCTTCCAGGACCCACTTCACAGCCACGCTCACCTCTCCCTCGCTCTGCCCTGTGCTCCTTTCACGCTGTGTGGTCGGTATCAAGGGAGGTTTACGTTGCTCCATAAAAAAAAAAAAAAAATTAAATTCATCAAGGCAGTAGTTGCCAAGCCTGTGTAACCGCATCTCGGCATGGCTTCCCCCGTCATCACCGTCTGGGCTCCTGCAGAAAATCAGCTTTCCCAGGCTGAGAAAAAGCTTGCTTTTCAGTCCTGGCACCACTTAAATTGTTAATATATATAAGGTTGTATTATGTTTGGGTGGCGTATTAAAAATCAGCTAAGCGTTGCCTCGGGATTAGCATTCAGCAATGTGCATGGGGTTTTGGTGGAGTTATTAGGTTATTCGATGCTCAGCTGACACCCTCGCTCTTTGCCACTTGAAAAGTGTTGATTTAGTTAAGGGGGCACTAAACTTGAAACGTAAGTCAGTCCAATAAGTAATAGTATCTGTTCCAATAATACTCAGAGTTCATGGGGCATCCCTCATAGCCCGACAACAGACACGCTATTCTCCTATATCGCCACAATGTCTTCATGCCCTATAAGGGGCCCATTCAGGATCTTTTTCTATAAGAAGTGTAGCTCCTGCTATAGAGGACTCCGCTCAGCCATGTATCACCCATTAATTTCAATGCATTTGTCTTCTAATACCCTATATGTCCAGCAGAGGTCATTGCAGAGAATCTGGGATCGCTGGGCTAGCTCTTAAAAAGAGGGTTATCCTCTTGTACCTGCACTTTGAGGTGGCTTTTCAGAATAAGATGTCGAAGAATACACTTTCTACATTCCTCATCATTTCTTTGCTCTGCAGACGCTATCTCTACTTTTCAGTTGTCTCTGAGCTAGTGAGTAAAGACTAGCTGCTATGATGTCTCCCATACACAGCATACACCGAAATAAGGAAATTCTGCTCTGCTATCTCTGTGTAGCACATGATCAGAAGTTGTTGCATGGGGAATATTACACAAAAGTACTGAGAAGTGTAGCTGTGAATCCAGCACTGGTATGAGAAAAACAACCTACGGGAAAACAGAAGCAGTATAGAAAAGCGTAGCTGTGAATCCAGTGCTAGGATGAGAAAAACAACCTACGGGAAACCAGCAGCAGTATAGAAAAGTGTAGCTGTGAATCCAGCGCTGGGATGAGAAAAACAACCTACAGGGAAACAGCAGCAGTATAGAAAAGTGTAGCTGCGAATCCAGCAGTGAGAATGAGAAAAAAAACCTACAGGAAAACAGCAGCAGTATAGAAAAGTGTAGCTGTGAATCCAGCACTGAGAATGAGAAAAACAAACTACTGGAAAACAGCAGCAGTATAGAAAAGTGTAGCTGTGAATCCAGCACTAGGAGGAGAAAACAACCTACGGGAAAACAGCAGCAGTATAGAAAAGTGTAGCTGCAAATCAAGCACTGGGATAAGAAAAACAATTTACAGGAAAACAGCAGCAGAATAGAAAAGTATAGCTGCGAATCCAGCACTGCGAATGAGAAAAACAACCTACAGGGAAACAGCAGCAGTATAGAAAAGTGTAGCTGCGAATCCTGCACTAGGAAGAGAAAACAACCTACAGGGAAACAGCAGCAGAATAGAAAAGTATAGCTATGAATCCAGTGTTAAGATGAGAAAAACAACCTACGGGAAAACAGAAGCAGTATAGAAAAGTGTAGCTGCGAATCCAGCACTGGGATAAGAAAAACAGCAGCAGTATAGAAAAGTGTAGCTGTGAATCCAGTGCTAGGATGAGAAAAACAACCTACAGGAAAACAGCAGCAGTATAGAAAAGTGTAGCTGCGAATCCAGCACTGGGATAAGAAAAACAGCAGCAGTATAGAAAAGTGTAGCTGTGAATCCAGTGCTAGGATGAGAAAAACAACCTACAGGAGAACAGCAGCAGTATAGAAAAGTGTAGCTGAAAATCTTTCACAAGGGTGATATAAACAACCTACCAGAAGCAGCAATAGTATGGAGGACATTAAACAACAGTATTGAGCAGTGTAGCCGTGAATCTAGCACTGGGGTGAGATAAAAGACCTACAAGAAAGTAGCAGCAGTATGGAGAACATTATACAGCTGCACTGAGCAGTGTGACTCTGAATCCAGCTCTGGGGTAAGCCAAGTCACTTACTAGCCATTACAGCATGATCTGCCTCTACTTGTTTTTTCATTGTGCTCCTTTGTCCTCCTCCCCATCCTGTCCCCTTAGACGACTGTATCTGACTCATTAGTGAGCCTGCTTGTCTTGAGCAAGAGTGACCTTTTGGAGGCTTCTGATGGGCTGTAGGTCGGGACTGATCCATACATCCCTTTCCTTACTCGGAATATTGCAGATGTGAATCCGACCTTATGAAAACTTTTAAAGGGGTCATCCAATATACAGAGTTACGTGTAAACAGCACATGACTGCTACAGCCATCAAGTGACCACGTGATCTACTACTGCCTTCACCACTCAGCTATGGAGCCATGATGCCAGTAGTACAGCATGTGACCACTATGGCCATTGACTTGTCATTTTTGGATAACACCTTTAAGTTGTCTTATTTAATTATGGATGTGCTTTAAAAGTAAGGCTGGGTTCACACATAGCGACAACAATGTCGCTGTTACGTCACCATTTTCTGTGACGTAACAGCGACCTTGTAAGTCGCTGTTATGATCGCTGCTTAGCTGTCAAACACAGCGACGCAGCAGCGATCATAACGTCGCTACATGTGCAGAAAGCAGGGAGCCGCGCACACTGCTTAGCGCTGGCTCCCTGCACTCCTAGCTACAGTACACATCGGGTTAATTAACCCGATGTGTACTGCAGCTACATGTGCAGAGAGCAGCGCACACTGTTTAGCGCTGGCTTCCTGCTCTCCTAGTTACAGTACACATCGGGTTAATTAACCCGATGTGTACTGCAGCTACATGTGCAGGGAGCAGGAGCCGGCACTGGCAGCGTGAGAGCGGCGGAGGCTGGTAACGAAGGTAAATATCGGGTAACCACCTTGGTTACCCGATGTTTACCCTGGTTACAGCTTACCGCAGCTGCCAGACGCCGGCTCCTGCTCTCTGCTCGCTTCATTTCGTCGCTCTCTCGCTGTCACACACAGCGATCTGTGCGTCACAGCGGGAGAGCGACGACCAAAAAAACGAACCAGGGCTGTGTGTAACGAGCAGCGATCTCGCAGCAGGGGCCAGATCGCTGCTCAGTGTCACACACAGCGAGATCGCTAATGAGGTCACTGTTGCGTCACCAAAACCGTGATGTAGCAGCGATTTCGGTAGCGATCTCGCTATGTGTGAAATACCCCTTAGGCATTGGGACAAAATTGGATTTAATTTAAAGTTTGTTCACTGGAATTTTTTTATCTCTACTGGCTAACACGGTACAAAGATATATTTCACTTTTTGATTATCCTGTTTTGCTGGGGGGTCCCTCTAAATTAAGATAAGGCGGAGTCTCGCGGCCGGGCTTCCCAGTGATTGGCTGTGATGTACACAGCAAGTGTTCGATTTTTCTGCAGCACTCCCAGAGGTGAAATGAAGCATTACACATTAATGAGTTCAGTCAATCAGGGCATGCTTCAAGTTGTAGTTTCACAATAGTTGCAAACCACTACTTTTCTAATGATACTGTAGCAGTGTGTGATATATTTTCTGTTTATTCCATATTTCACTAATTGGCGTAATTGTAGGAAAGCGACAACTTCCGTGTTTTCCCCGAATGTCGCAGCAGCTCCGGGCAGAGCTGAGGCGCCTCTCACCGCTGCTCCTCGTGTTTCCACCAAACAGAATCTTCCGAGTGTTTTCTCTACAGATCGTCTTATTGTTCTACACTTCATTGCCCGAGGCCTGATCCTGATCAGCGGCGTCTGCGAGCCCCAAAGAACTCAAAATAGCTCAACGCAACCTCCTCGTTTCCAGTTTTCACTCTGCTCCGGGGGGGTGACGGATCACTGAGATTTTGTATGTGACACAAACACTTTAAAGGGGCTGTCCTGAATGAGTAAAACATGTCTGCTCTCTGCGAAGAACAGCGCCACACCAGGTCCCCATGCACTTCAATGAAACTGAGCTGCAGTACTTGGCACACCCTGTGGGCAGAGATGGCGCTGTTATTGAGAGAAATCAGCTATGTATTGCTAATTGGGTACAATCTTTTTAAAATAAGGTCCATCTCTCAAACTACTGATTTTCCTCTTCGGCTGATCATTTCTCCTGCAGCGGCCACTACAGGGGATATGTGGTATTCCATGCACCCATTAAAATATAGTCATCCTTGGAATTTTTTTTTTTTATTATTATTATTATTATTATTATAATAGTGCGTTTATTCCATGGCACTTTACATGTGAAAAAGGGGCATACTTAGACAAGTACAATAATCATGAACAATACAAGGCACAAACTGGTACAGGAGGAGAGAGGACCCTGCCTGCGAGGAGGAGAGAGGACCCTGCCTGCGAGGAGGAGAGAGGACCCTGCCTGCGAGGAGGAGAGAGGACCCTGCCTGCGAGGAGGAGAGAGGACCCTGCCTGCGAGGAGGAGAGAGGACCCTGCCTGCGAGGAGGAGAGAGGACCCTGCCTGCGAGGAGGAGAGAGGACCCTGCCTGCGAGGAGGAGAGAGGACCCTGCCTGCGAGGAGGAGAGAGGACCCTGCCTGCGAGGAGGAGAGAGGACCCTGCCTGCGAGGAGGAGAGAGGACCCTGCCTGCGAGGAGGAGAGAGGACCCTGCCTGCGAGGAGGAGAGAGGACCCTGCCCGCGAGGAGGATAGAGGACCCTGCCCCTGAGGGCTCCCAGTCTACAAGGGATGGGTGAGGATACAGTAAGTGAGGGTAGAGATGGTTGTGCAGTGCTATAGAGGACTGAGGGTTGCTGCAGGTTGTAGGCTTGTCAGAAGAGGTGGGTCTTCAGGTTCCTCTTGAAGCTTTCCACAGTAGGTGAGAGTCTGATATGCTGGGGTAGAGTGTTCCAGAGTATGGGGAAGGCACGGGAGAAGTTTTGGATGCAATTGTGGGAAGAGGAGATGAGAGGGGAGTAGAGAAGGAGATCTTGTGAGGATCGAAGGTTACGGGCAGGTAAGTACCTGGAGACCAGGTCACAGATGTATGGAGGAGACAGGTCGCCGATGGCTTTGTATGTCATGGTTAGGGTTTTGAAACTGAGTCTTTGGGCAATGGAAAGCCAGTGAAGGAATTAGCCGAAAGGAGAGGCCAGGGAATAGTTGGAGAGAGGTGGGTTAATTGGCAGCAGAATTTAAGATAGATTGGAGGGGAGTAAAAGTGTTAGAAGGGAGGCCAGAGAGCAGGACGTTGCAGTAGTCCAGGTGGGAGATAATGAGGTCATGCACTAGCCCTTTTTGCAGATTCTTGGTCAAGGAATGTATGGATATTTTTGAGTTTGAGGTGGAAAGGGCTTTGGATGTGTGGCTTTAAGGAGAGAGCAGAGACAGGGGTTACCCCCAAGCAGCGAGCATGCGGGACTGGGAGAGTGAGTAGCCGTTGACTTTGATGGATAGGTCAGGAGGAGTGGTAGAGTGAGGGGAAGAAAGATGACAAATTCTGTTTTTTCCATGTTCAGTTTTAGAAATCGAGCAGAAAAGAAGACTGCAATAGCAGACAGACATTGTGGGCTTTTGGTTAGTAGGGAGGTGATGT
Organism: Anomaloglossus baeobatrachus; assembly: GCF_048569485.1. Taxonomy (NCBI): domain Eukaryota; kingdom Metazoa; phylum Chordata; class Amphibia; order Anura; family Aromobatidae; genus Anomaloglossus; species Anomaloglossus baeobatrachus. Next base: position 280,350,392 of record NC_134359.1, read on the forward strand.
TGGGTCAAGAGAGGTAGATCTGCGGATCATCAGCGTAGAGGTGATACTGAAAGCCGTGGGACTCTATGAGCTGTTGTACCGCCCCTCGGCTGCGGCCGCCGAGCCGCTCGGATCCGTGCTCGTGTACTGCGGGTGGTCGCTCGAGCCTCTCACGGACCCGGTGGTCACGTCGCTCTGAAAGGGGTAGTGGCAGTGCACGCAGGGGGTTTCGGGTGGAATAGGTAAAGTTCGTGACTTCTCCCACGGGTTGTGGTGATTGTATGGTGGACGCCACCGCTGCTGTTGACTAGGTCTCCCGGGAACGGTGTTATGCAGCTCGGTGTTAACCCCTCCGTGGGCAGGGGGCGATGGTCCCAGGGGCCCGCGAGAAAGGTGCTGAGGGTTAGGGAGCGTGGGCGAGTGGACGCAGGTGCGGTGCAGTGCGGTGCGCGGCCCAAAGGCACTGGTGTACGCACTCTAACACAAAATGCTGGAGTCTCTGGTAAACCAAACGGCAGAATGGACGGGGCCCGCAGACGGCTGCAGTGTTCTCCATGGACGGGTTGGTGATGGCTGTCGTTTCCCTGCACCTGTGTTGTATGAATGTTGACTCCTGTGCCTGGTAGTTCGCTCCCCGGCGTGTAAGTATCGGAGGAGCCCGTTTGCCCACAGACGCTGGCCCTTTTGGATCTCTTGCCTTTGGCGGTGGCACTTATCCTGGATCGTTGGGCTGTTGCCTTCAATCGGGACTTGGTTGGGAATGAACCCCTGAGGTCCAGACCGCAATCAGTGAATTTGACTATCAGGGCGGCTACTAGCCTAGTCGGGGTCTGAGTACCCTACCTGGTGCTTGGCTTCCAATCGGCTCCCCGGTTCGGTACCGGCGGGCCACCGCCCGACCCCGGTCCTACGGTTCCACCGACCGTACTCCCAACTCCTGCACACGGCCACCACCGTCTGCCAACCTTGCTGGAGGTGCCTGGGCTCCGACCCAGACACCAAGCAGTTCCACTGGCGGGCCTGGTCCCAGGTCCGCCTGTGCGTGTCCTTTCTCCTCTCCTTCCACTCTCACTTCTCTCTTCCAACTCACTGCTCTGTTTTTCCCGCCTCCAGGCCTGTGAACTCCTTGGTGGGCGGAGTCAACTGCCTGACTCCGCCCCACCTGGTGTGGACATAAAACCTGGAGGATGGCAACAAGGGTTTTTGTGTGACTGGTGTCACCTGTCCGGGGAAGGGGTGTGTGTGGTGTTGTGTCTGTGACTACCTGGCTAGTCCAGGGCGTCACACTGTCCCAGGCCGAAGGTGTAGATGAAGAACAGCAGGCGTCCAAGAACTGAACCTTGGGGGACACCGACAAATAGGGGGCGAGATGAGGAGGTATGTCCGATCGGTTAGGTATGAAGTGATCCAGGATAGGGCCAGGTCTGTGATGCCCAGAGATGAGAGAATCTGTAGTAGGAGGGAATGGTCTACTGTGTCCAAGGCAGAAGACAGGTCCAGGAGGAGGAGGATAGAGTAGTGTCGCTTGGCTTTGGTCGTTAGTAGGTCATTGGTGACTTTAGTTAGGTCAGTTTCAGTGGAATGATGCAGTCTGAAGCCAGATTGTAGCTGGTCAAAGAGGGAGCAGGAGGAGAGGTGGGAGGATAGATCAAGATGGACATGCTGTTCCAGTAGTTGTGAAGCATAGGGGAGAAGTGATATGGGGCGGTAGCTAGACACAGAGGATGGGTCAAGGGAGGGCTTTTTGAGGATGGAGGCATGTTTGAAGCATGATGGGAATACACCAGTTGTTAGTGATAGGTTGAATACATGGGTTAGGGTTGGGATGAAGACTGCGGTGAGGTTGTGTGGTGACATATATTGCTCTTAATTTTCCATTATGGAAGCCACTGAGTTTTAGCATCCCAATACAATGGATCATAGAGGAGGCTCTCAGGAGTAGATGGGCAGTAAACCATTATGCACTTTCTACATTTCTCCAATCATAACAGAAAAAAAATCACCTACTTGTCACTTTACTATCTAAAAATCGCTCCTAGCCATACCGGAAGTGTTATCATGGGGAAGGCAGCATACAATGTATGAGCTGGCACTATCGCCCTACCCTAAAAAAGTGTCTCACACTCTGGAGGACCCATTTAATTGGGAACTGTGTAATGCCTCCTTTTTCCTGCAGGGGCAGTGTAGGAATTTAAAAACTGCAGATAATTGATCACTGAAGATCCCAACAGCAAGATGCCTTGTGATCCGATTTTTGTTGGGGGGATCCTTTTGAGAATAAAGGGATTGTCCAAAGAGAAGAACCCCATTAATAATCTTCGCTGTTACGAGACTGGGAGACCTAAGTAGCAGCTGTAACCACTGCACCCTCCATAGTCATACTATATCCTATAACAAGCCACCATCACAGCGACAAGCGTATTGTGCCTTTGTGGCCAGGAGAGTGTGTGCATACGCTGTATAATGCTGCGACTCTGAAGATAAAGCAGTGCGGAGCTGCGAGTGATGTCCGTGATCTTGTCAGACAAAGGGTTAAGCAGTGGCGCTGAGTCCTTGAATGCTGACAAATGGGATTATCCTTCATACAGTGAATTGGACCCCTCGGGCTCGCTCAGGGGAATAGAGAAAAATGCTTCCTATATCTCGTCAGCAATTCTGCCGAACATGAAGCGAAGGAATACGTGTGAGGTGGGAAGAGATCAGCACCATTCATAATATATAGCAAAACGCATCACTATAGGGATTGTGCATGACATGAAGCGCCAACAACTTCCCCTCGAAGGGTCACTTGTCACCCATAGTGCCAAGGTAGAGGGACCTTTGGGCTCCCCAGAGCACCAAAACCCAAACCTGGCTTCCAACTCTGCACCCCTACTACTGATGATCATCTTGGTGCTCTCTACCCCTTACTCCACACCCACCACTAATCAAAATACTATTTGGGCATGCTGGGAGTTGTTGTTGTTTTATCATCTGTCCCTGTGGTTTTTTCCTGCCCATCCCCTTCTGTTGCTTCTTCACATCACTGCGTGTCCCGTGGATTACGTGGCACCGACTTACAATGTATGGAGAAAAGTATTGGGACAAACATTTTAATCATTGATTGCTAGTTTTTCATCTTGCCCCATTGCCCCCCCGGTGTATAACCTCCGGCCCCACTACCTCCTGGTGTATATCATCCGGCTCCCCACCCCGGTGTATAACCTCTGGCCTCTCACCCAAGGGGTATAACCTCTAGCCCCCCTCCCCCCCACCATGCCGTCTTCCTTTACTATCATGTGGCAGAATAGCTGGTGGTGCAGAGCTCACTGATACCAGCGCATCCTGTAATAAGAGCCAGTGGTGAAACAAGTCTGTTCAAGACATTTCTTCTCTCCTAAATCTTCACCCATCACCTGTGAGTGAGATTATTGAGAAGTGGAAGGAACCGCAGCAACTCAGCCACGAAGTGGAGACCCTGTAACGTTACAGAGCGGGGGGCCGAGTGCTGAGGAGCAGAGGGCAGAAAGGTTACCAACATTCTGCTGCCTCCTTAACTGCAGAATCCAGACCTCCTCTGGTAACATCAGCGCAAACTCTGTGCCCGCTTCATGGCCGAACTGCAGCAGCCGTACATCACCAAGCACAATGCCGAGCCGTACATCACCAAGCACAATGCCGAGCTGTACATCACCAAGCACAATGCCGAGCCGTACATCACCAAGCACAATGCCGAACCGTACATCACCAAGCACAATGCCGAGCCGTACATCACCAAGCACAATGCCGAGCCGTACATCACCAAGCACAATGCCGAGCCGTACATCACCAAGCACAATGCCGAGCCGTACATCACCAAGCACAATGCCGAGCCGTACATCACCAAGCACAATGCCGAGCCGTACATCACCAAGCACAATGCCGAGCCGTACATCACCAAGCACAATGCCGAGCCGTACATCACCAAGCACAATGCCGAGCCGTACATCACCAAGCACAATGCCGAGCCGTACATCACCAAGCACAATGCCGAGCCGTACATAACCAAGCACAATGCCGAGCCGTACATCACCAAGCACAATGCCGAGCCGTACATCACCAAGCACAATGCCGAGCCGTACATCACCAAGCACAATGCTGAGCCGTACAGCACCAAGCACAATGCCGAGCCGTACATCACCAAGCACAATGCCGAGCCGTACAGCACCAAGCACAATGCCGAGCCGTACATCACCAAGCACAATGCCGAGCCGTACATCACCAAGCACAATGCCGAGCCGTACATCACCAAGCACAATGCCGAGCCGTACATCACCAAGCACAATGCCGAGCCACATGTCACCAAGGACAATGCCTCCAGCACTGGACTCTGGAGGAGTCGTGTTATGTGCAGTGACGGATCACACTGCTCTATCTGTGTCTGATGCAGGAGTCTGGATTTGTTGATTCCAGGAGAATGTTACCTGTCTGCATTGTGCCCTGTGTAAAGCTTGGAGGAGGAAGGATAATGCTTGTATTTCAGGACTTGGCCCATTAGCTACAGTGAAGGGAAATGTTGATGCTTCAGCACAAGACAATATGGACATTTGTAGCCTCCAGCTTTGTGGGAACAGTTTGGGGAAGGTCCTATTCTGTTCCCCATGACTGTGTCCAGTGATCAAGGTCCATAAAGACATCACTGGGGGAGCTCAACCACATCCAGCACCAATAATGAAGATTGTGAGCCCGGCCTCCACCCAACATCAGTGTCACAAATGTTCTTCTGGAGGAAGGAGCAAAACTTCCCACAGACGCCTCCAAACTCTAGAATCTTGTAGAAATGCTACCCAGAAGAGCGGAAACTGTTATAGCTATAAGAGGACAGACTCCATATGTCTATACATGTAGAATGGGAGGTCGGAAAAGCTCCTGTGCAAAGTGGAGGGGGCACATACTTTTCTCCATAATGTTATGACATTGCCATTACTAGTCATCCCTATGTGATTTATCATTGGAAGAACATGGCAGCTCTTATCCATGGGGGTACACGCTTCTCGGTGGGCCGTCTGGTGGTCCGGAGCGTGGCGCTGGTCCCTTGCAGCACTGGAGTCCTGCATTATAATCCGATCCATAATATCTTCTTGGCGTTTGTATGTTCTCCAAATACTCTAAAAAGCAAGGTTTCTCTTTTAAAATACTCCAAAGACATACTGATAGGGACTCTAGATTATAATTATTATAAGCGCTATATAAATGAATAAAATTATTATTATTATTATTATTATTTTAAAATAAAGTTTTACAACTTCTTGATACTTAGTGTTTCCATTCATTGCCATAATCTGATTCTGCTTGCTGTCAGTGAATAAAAACATTCTTACCTACGAGGTGACAGCGATGTCCTGTATTCATATTGAGATTACTAGCAGTTGCAATGCGTCCTTATGAGAATACTAGAAGGTGGCCCGATTCTACGCATCGGGTATTCTAAAATTTACGTATTGTGTAGTTCATGTATGATTTTTGTTATCTATATATATAATTGCCTTATTCTGTCTGTCTGTCTGTCTGTCTGTCTTGCTCCAAAATTGTGTCCTTACGGTGACACAAAGCTGATTGGCCGCTGGGCTCGTCATGGCCCCGCCCCCTGCACGGATTGGCCGCTCGCCTCGCCTCGGCTCCGCCCCCCCACGGATTGGTCGCTCGCCTCGGCCTGGCCCCGCCCTCCGCATGGATTGGCCACTCGCCCCGGCCCTCCGCACGCATCGCCAGACATAACCTTGCGCTGCTGGGATCGTGACGGAGCCGGTGAACGCTGGTAACCATTATACACATCGGGTAACTAAGGTCCCTTAGTTACCCGATGTGTATCATAGTTACCAGCGTACACCGGCTCCCAGTACACATGTGTATGATTTTTGTTATATATATATATATATATAGATGTTGTTGTGTGTAGTTACCAAGTGTTTGTGTAGGGCGCTGTACATGTTCTGGGTGTTGTCTGGGTGTGACGGGGGGTGAGAGCGGTGTTGTATGTGTGTTGCGTTGTTTGTGGAGCGCTGTGTGTCTGTAGCGTTGTGTGTGTGTGTGTGGTGTGTTTTGGGGGGAGGTATGTTTTGTGCAATGTGTGTTGTGCGATATGTGCGTATATTTGTGTGTGCCGCGGTGTTTGTGTGTTGGGTGTTGTGGGTGTCTGTGTAGGGCAGTTGTTTGTGGTTCCCAGTGTGTGTGTGTGGTGTGTTGTGCAGTGTGCGCGCGCGCGCGCGCGCACGTGTGTGTGTGTGTGTGTGTGTGTGTGTGTTGGGGGGAGGTGTGCACTTCCCATCGTGCTCCATCCCCCATGCAGCGCACCCCCCATCGTGCTCCATCCCCCATGCTGCACCAGCATCAGCCTCTCTACCCGCAGCATCAGCCTCTCTCCTCCCAGCATCAGCCTCTCTCCTCCCAGCATCAGCCTCTCTCCTCCCAGCATCAGCCTCTCTGTCCCCTGCATCAGCCTCTCTGTCCCCTGCATCAGCCTCTCTGTCCCCTGCATCAGCCTCTCTGTCCCCAGCATCAGCCTCTCTGTCCCCAGCATCAGCCTCTCTCCTCCCAGCATCAGCCTCTCTCCTCCCAGCATCAGCCTCTCTCCTCCCAGCATCAGCCTCTCTCCTCCCAGCATCAGCCTCTCTCCTCCCAGCATCAGCCTCTCTCCTCCCAGCCTACCCCAGCCTCAGCCTCCCCCAGCATCAGCCTCTCTCCTCCCAGCATCAGCCTCTCTCCTCCCAGCCTACCCCAGCCTCAGCCTCCCCCAGCATCAGCCTCTCTCCTCCCAGCATCAGCCTCTCTCCTCCCAGCCTCCCCCAGCATCAGCCTCTCTCCTCCCAGCATCAGCCTTTTCGGTCCCCAGCATCAGCCTCTCTCCTCCCAGCCTACCCCAGCCTCAGCCTCCCTTCTCTCAGCCTCCCCATCCCAGCCGTCCCCAGGATCAGCCTCTCTCCTCCCAGCCTCCCCCAGCACGCCGTGCTCCTCTGCCGACACTCACACACCCGATCGCATACACTCACACACACCCGATCGCATACACTCACACACACCCGATCGCATACACTCACACACACACACATTGACGATATTGCACATACGCGCTCATACTCACAACATCCGGAGATACCACATGCTTCTGGCCATGTGATCCTCCGGCAGGTCCTGGAAGCTCACAGCACAGTATCGCCGCCGAGAAGCAAGCGATATCCCAGGATGTTGTGAGTGTGTGGATGCGATGTAATGTGTGTGTGAGAGTGAGTGTGATCTGGTGTGTGTGTGTGTGTGTGTGTGTGTGTGTGTGTGCTGTTATGTGTGTGCGTGTATGTTCCGCCGCTGCAGGACCTTGATGCGCTGGTAACTATGCTACCATGGTTACCAGCGTATCTCGTCCCCCGCTCGTACGGGAGCCCACACCAGCATACGCCGGCCAGCCCCAGCAATGCGAGGGTATGTGTCGGCTGGTTTGGCGGCGTACGCTGATGTGGGCTCCCGGGGGTACAGTACTCACCTGGTAGTCGTGGCTCCGTGACCGTGTCGGTTCGGGGAATGCGTGGGGGGGCGGGGCCAGACCTAGCGTGCGTTGCGTGAGGGGGGCGGGGCGTGGCCGAGTTGCCAATGCCTGAAGGGTGCCGGGGCGAGATGCCAATCTGGGGGGGGGCGGAGCCTGGGCGAGCAGCCGGCCAATCCGTGTGGGGGCGCAGCCTGGGCGAGCGGCCAATCCGTGCGGGGGGGCGGGGCCATGGCGAGCCCAGCGGCCAATCAGCTTTGTGTCACCGTAAGGACACAATTTTGAAGCAAGACAGACAGAATAAGGCAATTATATATATAGATAGTCATCAGAAGCCTTCAGACTGTGGCTGTCCGTGCACACTAGGACATGGGAAATAATGGAAGAGCCAGGATTTGCTTCTGAGCGGCAGGTTATCAATGTGGGATATTGCAAAATGAATCGTAAGTTGTAACCGTATAAATGTCATATTTTACAATGTGTATTATATATCGACGAAATGTGCAATCTTCATCATCTTCAATATGTGTAGTGCGAGATACAAGCGGTCTGTCATCACACATACGATCCCCGGGTATCTATAGATTTTACTATGCGGAGACCTGTTGCAGCATTCTGCAGCTGTCTGTCAGTTTCTCATCTTACTCTCCCTGGCAGAGCCGCGCTGCAGAGAAGGATGAGGTGACGATGTGACTGCCGCAATGATCATCACTCATAGCATGTATGTAGAATGCAGAATCTAACCACATGTGTATAATGGGGAGCCCCGTCATGTATGTGTACAATGGGGAGCCCTGTCATGTATGTGTATAATGGGTCACCCCGTCATGTATGTGTATAATGGGTCACCCCGTCATGTATGTGTATAATGGGTCACCCCGTCATGTATGTGTATAATGGGGAGCCCCGTCATGTATGTGTATAATGGGGAGCCCCGTCATGTATGTGTATAATGGGTCACCCCGTCATGTATGTGTATAATGGGTCACCGTGTCATGTATGTGTATAATGTGTCACCCCGTCATGTATGTGTATAATGGGTCACACCGTCATGTATGTGTATAATGGGGAGCCCCGTCATGTATGTGTATAATGGGGAGCCCCGTCATGTATGTGTATAATGGGTCACCCCGTCATGTATGTGTATAATGGGGAGCCCCGTCATGTATGTGTATAATGGGGAGCCCCGTCATGTATGTGTATAATGGGTCACCCCGTCATGTATGTGTATAATGGGTCACCCCGTCATGTATGTGTATAATGGGTCACCCCGTCATGTATGTGTATAATGGGTCACCCCGTCATGTATGTGTATAATGGGGAGCCCCGTCATGTATGTGTATAATGGGTCACCCCGTCATGTATGTGTATAATGGGTCACCCCGTCATGTATGTGTATAATGGGTCACCCCGTCATGTATGTGTATAATGGGGAGCCCCGTCATGTATGTGTATAATGGGGAGCCCCGTCATGTATGTGCATATTGGGGGCCACGTCATGTATGTGTATCATGAGGCACCCTGTCATCTTTGTATATAATGGGGAGCCCGGCCATGTATGTATATAATGGAGCACCGCATCATGGATGTGTACGATGGGGTGCCTAATTATGGATGTGTATAATGGGGAGCCCCGTCATGTATGTATTTTAAGAGTGCATCATCATGTATGTGTATAATGAGGCATTTTATCATGTATGTTCATAATGGGGTGCCCAGTCATGTATATGTATAATGGGCCTCATCACTGACATGTATAATGGGGCACTCCTACATGTATGTATACAATGGGGTACCTCATCATGTATGTATATAATAGGGAGCTCCTTCATATATGTATATAATGGGGAACCCCATTATGTATGTATATAATGGGGTACCTCATCATTTATGTATATAATGGGGAGCCCTGTCGTGTATGTGTATAAGGGGGAGCCCTGTCTTGTATGTATATAAGAGGGTAACTTGACATATATGTATATAATGGGGAGCCCCGTTGTGTGTGTGTGTGTGTGTATATACACACATTGGGGTACCTCATCATGTATATATATAATGGGGTACCTCGTCATGTATGTACTGTATATAATTGGGTATAAACATAGCAACAAAAGGAGGAAAATATCCTCCAAAAATTAAGTATTACTTACAGCAAGATGGGCTGCAGTGTGTACATTGCCCAGGCCAAAAACTAGTACTCTAGCAGGATACAGCTAAACCCCACTAAATGGAGGCATCACAGGTGCAGGAGGAGCAAATCACACACACACCTCCATGGAATGGAGGAGGGCGATTGCTAGATGATAAAACTGCACACTAGTGGCTTGCATAGAGCGCTGTTCACATATGCAGATAACACAGTCACAAACCCGCAGCCTATTAGGTGACGCCCATACTATTAGATCAGGCGGGCTGCCAAGCCGTACCCCACTGTGTATCATGCACGGACAGACACTCTACAGTGCAAGGCCCAACAGAAAGGGGCCTGGCTGTATCCTGTACAAAAAAATCTAAGGTTTTGTTGGTATTTATGGCCATAAAATGTAAGCCTACACCCGCGTCACGGGACCTCATACTTGTAGGTCCCTACACTAAATATAAACATAGCAACAAAAAGAGGAAAATATCCTCCAAAAATTAAGTATTACTTACAGCAAGATGGGCTGCAGTGTGTACATCGCCCTGGCCAAAAACTAGTACTCTACCAGGATACGCCTAAACCCCCACTAAAGTGGAAGCGTCACAGGTGCAAGAGGAGGAAATCCTGGTAGAGTATTAGTTTTTGGCCTGGGCGATGTACACACTGCAGCCCATCTTGCTGTAAGTAATATATAATGGGGTACGTCATCATGTATACATATAATGGGGTACCGTGTCATGTATACATATAATGGGGTACCGTGTCATGTATACATATAATGGGGAGCCCTGTCATATATGTATATACTGGGGAGCCTCGTCATGTATGTATATAATGTGGTGCCTCGTCCTGTATGTATATAATTGGGAGCCTCATCATGTATGTGTATAATGTGGAGCCCCGTCATGTATGTGTATATTGGGGAGCCCCATCAAGTACTGTATGTATATAATGGAGTACCTTGTCATGTATGTATATAATGGGTTACCTTGTCATGTATGTATATAATGGGGAGCCTCATCATGTATGTATATAATGCGGAGCCCCATCATGTGTGTATTGGGGAGCTCTGTCATGTATGTATATAATGGGGAACCTCGTCATGTATGTATATTGTGGGGAGCCCTGTCATGTATGTACAGTATATAATGGGGAGCCCCGTCATGTATGGGAGCATTACAGACATGAGCTACAACTTCCACCAGTATTGATGGGCTACGATGACTGTGTAAGCATGGTGACCCTCCGGCATCCTCCGTTGGACCCATGCGATTCCCCAGCGAGGCGTCTTCTCTCCCCGTCGGCCTTTCCTCACTTCTCGGGTACCAGTGACAATGGCTCGTTGTTATGTAAAGAAGCCTGTATCCAGCAAAAAACACGGAGAGATTCTTCAGTGTTGGAATCTTAGTCACATGGGGCCGTGACAGTCCACCCCCCCTCCCCCAGCTAATCTAGTTTCTATAGAAACAAGATTGGGAAAAAAGACCGACGGAGAGGGGCAGAAAAGAGTGAGAACGAGAGGGATAGAGAGGTGAGCAGCCATAGGTACGAGGGGAGTCAGGGGGTCCGTAATGGGCAGCGAGGGATCTGCTGACGGACAGGTGACGCATCAAGTTCCTCCACATGACTGATGTGCCGGGATGCTGTTAACGGATCCTAGATTCTTCTGGCCGTGGACAAGGAGTCAAGGTAGAGTAAGAGCAGGTAAGTGTTAATGCAAGTCGGCGGGGATGGAGAAGAACGCAGGTTCCTATCATTTGCATTGAACGATCCAATTACTGAAGAGATATTCATTGCATATACTGTATCTGCAAAGTTAGAGTGGCAGAAATAGATACAGTATCGGGCTGAAAAACCCAAGACCGCTCCATAGATTAACCCCCAACAGGTGGTGGAGAGATCCTGCTCGGAACAGGAACACGGGACGCCCGGGTCAGGATACTCCTCTCCCAGTCTCCATCTGTTGTTCCCATTTGCTACAAACACCCGCCTGTCATTTTCATGCATTTTTTTTTTCCCATTATTTGATTCGGGTCCAGAAGACGTCCACAGGATGGAGTTACAGCCCCGGCTTATGTTATCCTCCAATAACTCCTCTCTGCTCCGGGGAAGGTACCTCTCATTACCTTTCTTGGCCCCTGTGCCGATCTCTCTATTAATAAGAACCTCTGACGTGGACTCGGCACTTTCTGCAATAGTTCAGCGAGATTTGCTTCGCTCTCCTGTTAGTCCCCTTCTTCGCAAGTTACTTTTCAGTAGTTTGTCCAATATATTGATATATTATGTAGATATTAAACTTTTTAGATTAGTAGTGTATGCCCCAGCCGAAAAGCAAAAAACCTACCAACTGCTCTTAAAGGGAACCTTTCACCAAGTTAGCTTTTGCACTTATTTTCTACCTGCTTCTCCTCTGAGTATTTTGCTTTTTTTTGTTCTTAAATCCGCCTTACGGTTCCAGAGATACGGGCCTTTTAATTAGCTCATTTTTATGGTCTAAACTAAGGGGGTGTGGCTCAGAGTAATTATGCAGATCACGCCCTTTCAAAATTCCTGAGACACGCCCCTTTACTAAAGACCATAAAAAGTTGTACCAAACAAAAAAGCCCATATCTCCGGAACCGTATGGCAGATTTTAAAAAGGAAAAAAGAAAATTAATCAGGGGAGTATGAGGAATAAAAGAAGAGTAAAAATGTCCACTCCTATTCTGGGGACGGGTTCTCCTTTAAATGAGACATTGAGGTTCCAAAGGATCTAGTGATATCACCAATTCAATATGGCTCCCATTCTTGTACTGTCTCTTTTTCTACTATGGATAATGAATCCACATGTCCTGTGAAACCCATGGAGATATATATATATATGTGTATATATAAATATTATTTATATATATATATATATATACATATATATATATATATATATATATGTGTATATATATATATGTATATATATATATATAAATATTATTTATTTATATATATATGTATATATATATATATCTAAATATTATTTATTTATATATATATATATATATATATATTATATGCAGTATAATATATTATAAAAAGTCACTTTCTCGTTAAAGTTGATGTGCAGAATTTTGGGAATCCGCCGAGGGTCTTGTTATCTGCATTTAAAACTATTTATTCAGAAATGCAATCCCCAAACCTTACACCGGCCATCGATCCCTGGTGATGAAGTGACTGCTTGCTGCTCCTCGCACACCTGTTCTCCGGCTGATGACAGGTGCGGACGCCTGCGCTATTCTTAAACCTCATTAACATATTTTGACTCTTATTCTGTATGGCAGATCGAAATAGGGGAGCAATATGAGAGATGGTCCTCAGCCTGTGCCACTTGAGCAGAGGACCCTGCAGGAGGGATTGCTGAGCGGATCTGTTCATTATAAACCAGTAATCCTCCACCTGTTCTAAGGAACCGCATACCCCTCCATCTGCGGGCCACCTGCAATGTTTACGTATTTTGCTTGGTGTATCCCTATTTATTTTTTTATGTAGCGGGAACATATTCCAGCACGCTGCACAGACTATGAAAGGATCCATTCACAACAGCCTCTTTCCACTATGGGGCTCATTATGGTGGCCCCTTGGCATAGGAACTGGTGGACCAGAGCTTCTGTATGCGTTAAAGGGTTATTCCCACCTTATCAAACATGTATTGTCGGATAGAGCTTGTACAAACAAATACTTTACTGCTGTTCTTGTCATATTAACACTTTTGTTTACAGCTCGTTGCCTTGGAGACCGACCACCATTGTTACACAGTGCTCACAAACTCTTTTTTCCCTTGAGCAGTGTTTTGAAGCTGACCAGGGTCGCTCGAGCTTGAGGTCACCTCTTAATCCCGGCCACCTTCAGCGCAGTGCTTACAAGCTAAACAGCAGAGGTGTTCTGTCTCCCGGGCAACGAGCTGTAAACAAAAGAAAAGCATCGGTCTCCTGGGCAACAGGCTGTAAACAAAAGAAAAGTGGCAACACCTTACAGCGCATTCCAGCGATTCTGGCCAGCGTCAAAACAGTGGTTACAAGCTGAATAGAAAAAGCTTGTAAGCACTGCGCCTGTTCTGCTGCCTAGCAGCAGGGGTCGGTCTCCAAGGCAACAACCTGGAAAAGAAAAGAGAAAAAAATCTTAATATCTTAAGAACGGCTGCAAATTTAAATACAAAGTAAATTGCAAAATCACTTGTATATACAAGCAAAATCGGAATATATCCTTCTTTGAAGATGGAAATAAATAATGGCGGCTTCCTGAGTATTAATACTAAACGGCTTCTCACATCTGATTGGATAATATACAATTGGGTCAGATTTAGACCGATGTAAATATAAAAACTTTTTTATGGGCAGAACCTCCAGAACCGAACCTTGATCACCATAGGGTACAGAAGCTAAAATTATCACTATTGAAAAGGGACACACATTGGGGGCCTGATATATCCGGATCTGTCCTGTGTTACTTTACTTAGGCCCTATTCACACTATGGTTTTTAAGTATAAGCGGAGTTGAAAGTCTGATGCACCACAGCTGCTTCTGAACCTCTTTTAGAAGAGGACGCTTGAGCTTCAAAATTACAGGGATGGTTGTCTTTCTTTTCAATAGCAAGGTCCCCGCTAATAAAAATGATATCTTTTGTTTGTAGAGATCCGATGTCCCAGGTGTTATGACTGTCACAAGGTGGCGCTAGACACTATTTGTATGAAGTAAATGGAGAGGTAGACAGGCCGAAATCATAAACCAGGAGGGCACGACAGTAAATGGGGGGGGGGGCACCGAGACTAGGTCAGGATGCAAGCCGAAGGTCAGGGTTCTAGAAGAGTACGTACAGGTTACAGGGAGCAGGCGGGGACGTGGTCAGGAGGAAGTCTGAGGTCAGTAGCCGGGAAGTCACAACAGAAACATGGGAGGACAGACAGAGACGGGTAAACAGCAGTGCGGAGTCGAGACACCAAGATCTGAACACTGAGCACCATGGGAGTCAACAGCACAACTGGAAATAGCAAGTACGACTGGCGTTCGTCCTGAGCTCACACGCTCCCTAATGAAGAAGAGCAATCACTGGGAACGAGAAACATCTGCGAGAGCACCTCCCAGCGTGAAACCCAGTGCTGTGAAAGAACCAGCAGAGCATTCATCCTGCAAAACGCTCTGCACCATAAGCAATATTTACCGGCTCTGCAGGAGAGCATAGCAGAACAGTACAGAATGTTCTGCACATTGGAATCGTGACACCAGGATTGAGAAACCAAGCAAAGAAGCCATATGCAAATCAAGTTGGAAGTGCACTGGGGGTGTGTCTGTGCACTTGGTTTGCTCCTTCCAATTGCATAGACACGCCCCCAGTGCACGTCCAATCTCATTTGCATATGGGTGCTATGATACATTTCTCATCACTGGCACATCGAGTCTTCACAAAAAATATTGCACAGTGTCAGCAGCAGTACCTGCACATAGTGGCAGCCATAACACCATCTCCATATATTACCAGCCACCTATTTCTGTATACAGTGCCACAATAGTCCCATCTGAAACACAAGGACAGGGCATATCTTCTTTCTACATGTCCTGTCGCTTGACAGCTCATCCATTGTAACGTCCGCTCAGGCTGCAGCTGGAGATTTGTTCCTTTAGCTCATAGATCGGGGCCCTAAATGTAGTAGACTCCCTATAATAGAGACGTGATCATCACTCCTGACATATCTGTTTTAACAACTTGGACTATGCATTGTGTTGTTCCTCCGTTATTCTTCCTGGAAATTTAGGAAGAAATTGACAACTGGGCGTTACCATTTTGCACGTTCAAGGGGTCTGCTCTGTATGTTGCAGTGGTGAATGGGATGTGTAACGACACCCATCCCATTCATAAAGGAAATAGTAACTCCTAATTGTCCATGTATTTGTATAATTTCCAGGAGGTGTAACAGAGGAAAGGCACGACACCAAGATCTAAAAGTCTCCAGAATTGAATATATTCTAGAATACTTCACCCAGTGGAGCAATCGCAGTGCACGAGGCTGTGTCCTCCCAGTATTAGTGGGATCATTGCTGAGCTGTGGACAGAGAAGCCATCACTGTGTATATGGCGGCAGACTGTGGGTTTATGAATTGTAACGCTGCGTTCCTGTGATGATTGCTTTATCTCAGATCATGTCTCTGCCCTCGGTACATCAGCGGAAAATATGTTAATACTCCTAGAATCAGCTTTTCCAAACAGACTCCATATAATTATAGATTTTTAGCCTTCCAACGCAGCGCTGTAAAGCGAGACTGCCATCCTGAAGAAGGGCTTCACATTAACCCATTATTCTACATAGCGAAATGTGAGTTATGTATAAAGGACCTGACGTTCAGCCTCTTTTTCGGCCTTTGTACGAGTGTCAATGTGAAAACCATGGAGCATAATTATTGGGGTCAAATTGGACCCTAAAAACCTGACCTTTGCCCAGTTTGCCTTTGGCTGAATGGCTATGAACAGATCCAATACACCCTTGAATGTGCATCCTCTAAATTGGGGACCCTAAGGGCTACTCCCCTACATATAGGGTAAGACGATGATCACTGGTTTGGATACTTTCAAGATGGGATTGTAGTGGAGATGAACCGAGCCCACCCGTGACCGGTATGTAGACTCGACTATGCCATGATTGACCACGGCTCCGTAGCCATTGCTCCCCCTGTATCTAAGCTGTGGGTCATATATCTGTGCCCCCAGCCCGGGCTCACATCATTGTAGTCCTCTCTCTGTAACCGAAGCTGCCGGATAAATACCCTAATAAAAGCCTTTTCCGATCCTTTCCCCCCCTCGTTTATTCCCTTTGGTGCTCCAGTTTTGCAGCCGGAAACTCCCCTCCGGCTAATGAGGAAAAAAGTGTCTTCGCTCTACATTGCGGCTCCTCTGTACGAAGCAGAGCCGAACAATACACCGCAGCGGGGCTGAACGTGCCGCTATCTCCCTTCCGTAGCTTATTTTGACAACCAGCTGACATCACAAATCCCGGATAATCATTGGGGCTGACAACTTGAAATGAGATGTGAAATCCACGCTCGACTTTACCGACAAAGAACAGTTATGAGCGCAATCCCAGAGGGGGCCCGAAAAATGTACGCGGCCACATACGCACCACCACGGTTCCCCCGCCGCAGGGGATTCTGGGTAAAGAGCATCAGATTCTATTTCTGCTAATGAGAGGAGGCATTTCGTCTTATTCCCCGTCCTCGCTCTATTCATTGCTCCCATGTAAGATGTGTTAGTAAGGGAAGCGGTGACAGGTGGTGGGAAACGGTCAGGGACGGAAATAAATGCTAAAAAAAATAATAAAATTAGATCTCTGCACGTATGTATAGAATACAAGCCCGCTATATCCGGAGTATTTTCCAAGAATTTATGTACAGGGTTCTATTCTCTTACAGCAAGCAGAGATCTTAAAAATTAAGTGACATGTATGATGAAGAAAGGCCCTTTGCATATGCCATGCTATGGCAGATCGATGCGATAAAGTCGGACGAGAATAGTAGTGACCTTTTAAAGGGGGTTTTCCCACCAACAAAGTTCACTTTAATCAATAGATCTTGGAATAATAATAATTTCCACAATTGGATGTGATTAAAAATAATGTTCCTGTGCCGAGATAATCTTATATATGTGTCCCTGCTGTGTACTGTGTAATGGCCGTGTCTGACCATACAGGGATATGGTCTGATCATACCAGAGCTCCTGATCCAGGATGACGCAAAAGAGTGTAAAGACATTACAGCACGGAATCGTAGATGATTTTTTTCTGTGAGGTAAAACATTTCTCCACCTTTTTTTAAAAAAAAAATATTTTATCTCAAAGAAAGAATAATTTCTGTGCTGAGATAATCTTATTTATATGCCCCTGATATGTACTGTGTAATGGTCGTGTCTGACCGTACAGGGACCTGGTCTGATCATACCACAGCTCCTCTTCTAGGAGGATGCAAAACGGTATAAAAACATTACAGCACGGAATCATAGATGATTCTTTCTGTGAGGTAAAATATTTCCCTGCCTATTTTTTTTTTAAATGTTTTACCTCAAAGAAAGAATTTTTGTGCTGAGAAAATGTTATATATGTGCCTCTGCAATGGCCGTGTCTAACCGTACAGGGACTTGGTCTGATCATATCACACCTTCTGGGCCAGGGAGGATGGAAAAGATTAGACACATTACAGCAGAAGATCATAGCTGATTCTGTCTGTGAGGTAAAACATTTTGCTCCCTATTTAAAAAAATAAATAAATAAATGTTTTACCTCAAAAAAAGAGTAATTTACTTTCCCGTGCTGTAATATATGTATACTCTTTTGCATCCTCCCTGGCCCAGGAGCTGTGGTATAATCAGACCATGTCCCTGTACAGTCAGACACGGCCATTACACAGTACACAGCAGGGACACGTATATAAGATTATCTCAGCATAGGTACAGTTTTTATAAACACATCCAAATGTGGAAATTATTATTCCAAGATCTATTGATTAGAATGAACTTTGTTCATGGGAAAACCCCTTTAATTTTCCATCCATCTCATAAAATTCTCAGGGAAAAAAAAAATAATGTTAAAGTATATAATATTTCATCTCTGAAACTGAGCCTCACTGCAGGCCACTAATTTAACCCTAGAACGCGGAAGCAATTCAATCTACCATAGAAAACAAATGACCTAGCAGGCCTGCGAGGCCCCAGGTATGCATTATAGGGTTAAAGGGGTGTCCCAGTAAAATGAAGTTATCACCCATCTATAGGAGTAATTCAAGACTGGTGCGGGTCTGACCACCGATCACCAGAATGGGGGAATCATGTCCTCTGAATGGTGCGGCCGCCATATCTGGAAGTATGAAGCGAATGAATGGAGTGGCATTAACCATGGGCAAAATAGCCCTTGTTCTGGTGACCAGCGGTGGTCTCACCAGTCACATCACCAAAGATCTAGAAATTGTCAAGTCTACTGTCTATCTATTTATCTGCCTGTTTATCCATTCAATATCTATCTATCTATGTATCCCTCTATCTATCTATCCCTCTATCTATCTATCTATCTATCTATCTGTCTATCCCTCTATCTATCCCTCTATCTATCTATCCCTCTATCCATCTATCCCTCTATCTATCTATCCATCTATCTATCTATCCCTCTATCTATCTATCTATCTATCTATCTATCTATCTATCTATCTATCTATCTATCTATCTATCTATCTATCCCTCTATCTATCCCTCTATCTATCTATCTATCCCTCTATCTATCTATCTATCCCTCTATCTATCTATCTATCTATCTATCTATCTATCCCTCTATCTATCTATCCCTCTATCTATCCCTCTATCTATCCCTCTATCTATCCCTCTATCTATCCCTCTATCTATCCCTCTATCTATCCCTCTATCTATCCCTCTATCTATCCCTCTATCTATCTATCTATCCCTCTATCTATCCCTCTATCTATCCCTCTATCTATCCCTCTATCTATCTATGTATCTATCTATCCCTCTATCTATCTATCTATCCCTCTATCTATCTATCTATCTATCTATCTATCTATCTATCTATCTATCTATCTATCCCTCTATCTATCTATCTATCTATGTATCTATCTATCCCTCTATCTATCTATCCCTCTATCTATCCCTCTATCTATCTATGTATCTATCTATCCCTCTATCTATCTATCCCTCTATCTATCTATCTATCTATCCCTCCCTCCCTCTATCTCTATCCCTCTGCCTATGCAATTTCTAGCTATCTATATATCCGCTATCTATCTATCTATCTATCTATCTATCTATCTATCTATCTATCCCTCCCTCTATCTCTATCCCTCTGCCTATGCAATATATATCTATATATCCACTATCTATCTATCCCTCTATCTATCCCTCTATCTATCTATCTATCTATCTATCTATCTATCTATCTATCTATCCCTCTATCTATCCCTCTATCTATCTATCCTTCTATGTATTGCTATTTTTCTGTCTTATAGCCAGAACATATGTTCTATAAATCTGAGCGGCTTATAATTGCCGGGCCTAATATAAAGCTGGTAGTGGTGCGTTTCGCGGAGCCCATAAAGGTGCTGAATGTGGGTGTGAGACTGACAGGCGGATCAAATGAGGGCGCGAGGTTTAAGTCAATGCTCAGGAATGGCAGGAAAAGCTGTGAATTAGGCGCAGGGCTTCCTGGAGCATGAGCCGTTCCTGCCGCTGGCAGACATAATGGGGCTTTCCTATGAGAGCGGCTCCTCATCATATCGCAGGCCATTTATAAATGAAGCGGGGTTATTGAATCCCTCCATTTGCTTGTGCAGCGCTCGCAGCTGTATCTATACGCGCTCGTCCTCCGCACTTCCACAGCACATACACACAAGCACTAAGTTCATGCCCAAAAGGATGGTGCCGTCTTATTGAGATAACATAATGCGATTTCTCCTTAGGCTACAATTGTTTTCAATCAAGACTTTGACCATCCTGAAAGCCCGGCCGTTGCCCGGGGCGAGCTGACGTTGCAGCCCACACGAGCGCTGGGTGTTTGTGTGTGTTGGTAGGGGTTGTCCATGTTACTGTCAGTGGTATTGGTTACATATGCCTGCACAGACACTGCATATCTGCCATGATTCATCTCGCTGCTGCAGTACAGTCTGTGCACGGCTCTATAAATAGCCTCTGATACAATGCGGTACAGTACCATTCTCCAACATTTCTATTATTTAAGGAGAACCGTCATGGCTTTAGTGGGAGAAATTATGTGATTTTTTTTTTTTTTTTTACGAGAAGACCCATAGATGCTCTGTCCTTGGTCCTGAGAGCAGCGAAGGAGCGTTGTCCAGGAGGCTCCAGTAACACCTCCTGTTTTTATCCCATCCTCAGGTCCATTGGAGGCTTCTCAAAGCTAACCCACAGGTTGTCACTGAAGGAGAGGTCCGAGAAGAAGAACGATGATGATGAGCCCGCACCGCTGGAGCAGCCGGCATTCAGACCACGATCACTGAGCATTGAATGGTGAGAATAGTGGGAAGGAGCCGGACTGGTCTGCACAAGAGACATGGTGGATGTAGACTAGACCGTTCTGGTGCCATGTTGCATGTTCTCCGTAGAGTGCACACTGTTTGGTTGGGGTGTAAGCTTTGCATGAGACGTAAATATAGTTAGGATCTCAATGGGCGTATACTCGTAAGACTGGGCGATGAGACGAAATGAGACTTTTTTGGTCAGATGAAGGTGGTCTTCTACACCAGGCGAAACGAGACTTGTTTGGTCTGATGAAGGAAGTCTTCTACACCAGGCAAAACAAGATTTATTTGGTCTGATGAAGGTGGTCTTCTACACCAGGCGAAACGAGACTTGTTTGGTCTGATGAAGGAAGTCTTCTACACCAGGCAAAACAAGATTTATTTGGTCTGATGAAGGTGGTCTTCTACACCAGGCGAAATGAGACTTGTTTGGTCTGATGAAGGTGGTCTTCTACACCAGGCAAAACAAGATTTATTTGGTCTGATGAAGGTGGTCTTCTACACCAGGTGAAATGAGACTTGTTTGGTCTGATGAAGGAAGTCTTCTACACCAGGCGAAATGAGACTTGTTTGGTCTGATGAAGGTGGTCTTCTACACCAGGCAAAACAAGATTTATTTGGTCTGATGAAGGTGGTCTTCTACACCAGGTGAAATGAGACTTGTTTGGTCTGATGAAGGAAGTCTTCTACACCAGGCGAAACGAGACTTGTTTGGTCTGATGAAGGAAGTCTTCTACACCAGGCAAAACAAGATTTATTTGGTCTGATGAAGGTGGTCTTCTACACCAGGCGAAATGAGACTTGTTTGGTCTGATGAAGGTGGTCTTCTACACCAGGCAAAACAAGATTTATTTGGTCTGATGAAGGTGGTCTTCTACACCAGGTGAAATGAGACTTGTTTGGTCTGATGAAGGAAGTTTTCTACACCAGGCGAAATGAGACTTGTTTGGTCTGATGAAGGTGGTCTTCTACACCAGGCAAAACAAGATTTATTTGGTCTGATGAAGGTGGTCTTCTACACCAGGTGAAATGAGACTTGTTTGGTCTGATGAAGGAAGTCTTCTACACCAGGCGAAACGAGACTTGTTTGGTCTGATGAAGGTGGTCTTCTACACCAGGCAAAACAAGATTTATTTGGTCTGATGAAGGTGGTCTTCTACACCAGGCAAAACAAGATTTATTTGGTCTGATGAAGGTGGTCTTCTACACCAGGTGAAATGAGACTTGTTTGGTCTGATAAAGGTGGTCTTCTACACCAGGCGAAATGAGACTTGTTTGGTCTGGTGAAGGTGGTCTTCTACGCCTGGCGAAACAAGATTTGTTTGGTCTTCTGCACCAGTTGAGTGATGTGTAGATCAGGGTTTTCCCATATCTATCAGTAGCCCCTGTACCAGAGCCCTGCACACCTCATTGACGGCATACTCAGCTCCTCTAGGCCTGGCACAATGTTATGCTACAATGATGACCTCACGCCAGTCTGGTGGACACGGACCACCAATGTAGCCTCTGGGCCAGAGTCTTGGGAACTTTTTGCTCAATTCTAGTGCAGAACTAGATCCATAATAACCAAGAGAACCTGGACTCAAGTCTATTACGTATGGAATTAGTGATGAGATCCCATTGATCAACTTGACCAAGTCCCACCAGGAACACCTTCAGAAGGTGGCATGAAAAGTTGGGGATAGGTTGGGTTTTCAAACTCCCAGCCTTCTATATTCACTTTTTCTGTATCTCAAGTCTACATGGAAACAAGTGCCCCACCAACTGCTCTACCGGCTGCCATGGTGGCTACACCTTGGTGGTTGAGGTTCTTCTGGCTTCTTGCTTCCGCAGATGAAGGGAAATATGTTCCTTTCTTCTAGAATTACTGAAAGTGAAGCTTCTTTTTTCGGAATGGTGATCATTTTTTGTAACATCCTCACCGAGCATTATAGGCCTCACAATTGGAGGCCAAGGCTGTATGGAGTAACCAGTCATATTGATGGGGCAGATTAGACAATCAAAAAGTTGCTAGTAATGCTGTTGCCTGAAACTTGATACCCCCTTTAATACATACAGTATATTAAAAGGGATGGTTTACTCTAGAGGGGTTCTCTACTTTGTCAATTGACCTTTCTAACAAGCAGACATTGTCCCTGAGGGGACCCCCATTAATCCGATGGAATCTATGGGTAAACCTGGCTGTAAGTGGTCAGTTTTCCTGCAGCGCCCCTAGAGGGGAAATTAAGTATTTCACATCTCCCATTGGAATCAATACGTTGTCTGTGAAATGCCGGAGAGACTCTGGGCAAAAGATGAAAATCCTAAATATTAAAGCGAATTTTACAATACAAACTGTGTACATTATGAAACAGATCTCATATACCTGATGAGGCTGATGTACTTACTTTATACACCCGTTCTGGTACGAATTTTAAATCCTAAAATTGTACTGAGACTTTTAGATTTTATACATCTGAAGTTATTTTAATTTTAGGGAGCAGAACTTTCATACCAGCCATTCTGCTAAGGATTGTCACAGTAAGGACACCAGCCCCATCAGGTTTAAACGCTCTATCTAATAACATGCGCAGTTTGTATTGTGATATCTGGTGACGGATCCACGTTTATAAGTGATGCTGAATCTTTATGTACAGATGTTTCCTACAGGAATGACCGGTTTTCTGCCTTTTTAGCTGTGATTGTCTGGTTTCACAACTTGGCTGGTGTCAGCCATGTATAATGTGTTTGACGAGAAGTAAACCGCAGCGAAGACAGTGCGATCTTTGTCATTAGGACTCGCTCTGACGTTCCCTCATAACTAACATCATTGTCATATCTGCCAAATTTTTGTGAACCAGGTAATGTGCCCTAAGGAAGCAAAAAAAAAAAATGGCATTCTGGTCACATCCATGGAAAATCGCGTAATTCCTGCTATGCTGGCAGCCGTCACCCAGACGTATGCAATGTACGAGTGACTGCCGCCATTGCTGGAGGGGTGACATGGGGCTGCATACAGGGTTATTAATCTGTGACACGGATGGTTCCAGGTGCTTATAATGTATATACAACAATTAGTAACATCTAATTTATTTATATATCAGTTGTGCAGTTTTCAAGATCTCTGCTTGCTGTCAGTGAATGGAAACTGCAATTGTGTCCCTCCAAATACTAACCTGAAAATGTGCTGCAGGGGCCATTACAATAGAGAAATCTATATCACTTATTTAATGTATGTACACAGTGACTGCACCAGCAGAATAGTGAGTGCAGCTCTGGAGTATAATACAAGATGTAACTCAGGATCACTGCAGGATAAATAATGTAATGTATGTACACAGTGACTGCACAAGCAGAATAGGGAGTGCAGCTCTTGAGTATAATACAGGATATAACTCAGGATAAGTAATGTATGTACACAGTGTCTCCTCCAGCAGAATAATGAGTGCAGCTCTGGAGTATAATACAGGATGTAACTCAGGATCAGTACAAGATCAGTAATGTATGTACACAGTGACTGCACTAGCAGAATAGTGAGTGCGGCTCTGGAGTAGAATACAGGATGTAACTCAGGATCAGTACAGGATAAGTAATTTAATGTATATAGATAGTGACTGTACCAGCAGAATAGTGAGTGCAGCTCTGGAGCATAATACAGGATGTTACTCAGGATCAGTACAGGATCAGTAATGTAATGTATGTACACAGTGACTGCACCAGCAGAATAGTGAGTGCAGCTCTGGAGTATAATACAGGATGTAACTCAGGATCAGTACAGCATCAGTAATGTAATGTATATAGATAGTGACTGTACCAGCAGAATAGTGAGTGCAGCTCTGGAGCATAATACAGGATGTTACTCAGGATCAGTAATGTATGTACACAGTGACTGCACCAGCAGAATAGTGAGTGCAGCTCTGGAGTATAATACAGGATGTAACTCAGGATCAGTACAGGATAAGTAATGTAATGTATATAGACAGTAACTGCACCAGCAGAATAGTGAGTTCAGCTCTGGAGTATAATACAGGATAAAACTCAGTATCAGTAATGCAATGTACTGTATGTACACAGTGACTCCTCCAGCAGAATAGTGAGTGCAGCTCTGGAGTATAATACAAGATATAACTCAGGATCAGTAATGTATGTACACAGTGACTGCACCAGCAGAATAGTGAGTTCAGCTCTGGAGTATAATATAGGATGTAACTCAGGATCAATACAGGATAAGAAATTAATGTATGTACTCAGTAACTCCTCTAGCAGAATAGTGAGTGCAGCTCTGGAGTATAATACAAGATATAACTCAGGATCAGTAATGTATGTACACAGTGACTGCACCAGCAGAATAGTGAGTTCAGCTCTGGAGTATAATATAGGATGTAACTCAGGATCAATACAGGATAAGAAATTAATGTATGTACTCAGTAACTCCTCTAGCAGAATAGTGAGTGCAGCTCTGGAGTATAATACAAGATATAACTCAACTCAGGATCAGTAATGCATGTACACAGTGACTGCACCAGCAGAATAGTGAGTTCAGCTCTGGAGTATAATATAGGATGTAACTCAGGATCAATACAGGATAAGAAATTAATGTATGTACTCAGTAACTCCTCTAGCAGAATAGTGAGTGCAGCTCTGGAGTATAATACAAGATATAACTCAGGATCAGTAATGTATGTACACAGTGACTGCACCAGCAGAATAGTGAGTTCAGCTCTGGAGTATAATATAGGATGTAACTCAGGATCAATACAGGATAAGAAATTAATGTATGTACTCAGTAACTCCTCTAGCAGAATAGTGAGTGCAGCTCTGGAGTATAATACAAGATATAACTCAACTCAGGATCAGTAATGTATGTACACAGTGACTGCACCAGCAGAATAGTGAGTTCAGCTCTGGAGTATAATATAGGATGTAACTCAGGATCAATACAGGATAAGAAATTAATGTATGTACTCAGTAACTCCTCTAGCTGAATAGTGAGTGCAGCTCTGGAGTATAATACAAGATATAACTCAACTCAGGATCAGTAATGTATGTACACAGTGACTGCACCAGCAGAATAGTGAGTTCAGCTCTGGAGTATAATATAGGATGTAACTCAGGATCAATACAGGATAAGAAATTAATGTATGTACTCAGTAACTCCTCTAGCAGAATAGTGAGTGCAGCTCTGGAGTATAATACAAGATATAACTCAGGATCAGTAATGTATGTACACAGTGACTGCACCAGCAGAATAGTGAGTTCAGCTCTGGAGTATAATATAGGATGTAACTCAGGATCAATACAGGATAAGAAATTAATGTATGTACTCAGTAACTCCTCTAGCAGAATAGTGAGTGCAGCTCTGGAGCATAATATAGGAGGTAACTGTAGTGGACAATATGGGGAGTCATGGACAATGTAGTATATTATAAACATGAGTAAATTAATATTGTGTGTTTTTAATTTTGCCTCATTTAGGAATCTTCCATAACGCGCGTGTGATTGCTGCCGGATAATGATTCATGGTGTGAGTGTAATTTATCACAGATATACTGCGTTTTCGGCCGGTGGCCAAGCGATTACATTCTTCATGTTAAAAGATGCGGGCGTCTGCCACATTTCCCATGCCGGCTTCCCTCGCCCTCCTCTCCCCGATCTCTTAGTAATGACCCTGGAGTCTCTCTGCTTTCGGACGTAATGCTATCTGGGAGTTGTTGTACGAGCCGCTCGGGTTGTTGGACGGGGCCCATGTTCTTGTGGACTGCGGTGTGTGTGTGAAAGTACTTCGTGGTGGGCTCACAAGCCAAGAGGCGAACGCAGAGACTTGGCTGGGAACACACGGAGGGTGGATGGGATTGGGACTGGAAGGCAGATAAACAGTAGGGCTTTTCCCACCCATTCTGGGAAACCTATGTGGGCCTGTGGTGGGGGGAAATAAATGAAGTCTGTCAAGTTCGTGGTTTCTTTTCCTGGTGCCTCGTTAATATCTTATTGAGATTCTGTCTCACAAAATAGAAATCATGTTTATTGGAGTCATTAGATCTGCTCTTAGAGGCAGGATACCAACGCGAAATTCATACTCTGGGTTTCCTGTATTAGGTTTCATGGCGTGCGGCGGAGCTGAGTACACATTACGCCGCCATGATAAAATGGGCTTGTTATTGAAAGGCTGGGGATATTCTGGATGGTGCGGAGCTGCAATCCTCCACTGCGGTCACAGCGATGGAGGCCAATCCTAATGTCCGACAGTTCTGATAAAGTCAAATTTAAAGGGGGTTATTTATTTATGTAAACATTTGTGACTACCCTAAGATAGTTGTAGTGGGTGGGCCTACCCCCTACTAGTCTAGCATAGATAACCCGGCACTGTTGTTATTAAAAATGTTTTACTATTGTTCTATGATGTGTTAGGGCACCCCCTAGTGGCCGGGTGGGACGGCTGTTGCCACCGGGGAGGAGGAGTCGGCCGGATTGCTAGGCAAGGTCTGAATGTGTGTGAGACGGAAAGATCCGGGTCAGCGGAGTGTGAACATCTGGAGCGGCAAGTGCGATTGTGTGAGCGGAACATCAGGGGACACCGGAGATAAGGAGGTGGACGCAACCTCAAAGCCTATTCTGCCGGTGTGGGTCCGGTGTATGCTTGGCTGAAGAGTGGGAGTCCAGTGGCGCAACCTCAAAGCCTATTCTGCCGGTGTGGGTCCGGTGTATGCTTGGCTGAAGAGTGGGAGGAGTACTCTGGGCATATCCCCATCAGAGGGTGCGTTTGGGCAGGTTGTCCCCAGCTCCACTAATATTGCCGGAATCCGCTGACCGGAGTGTTTTTTCCTCTTTAACTTTGTGAATAAATGTCGTTTTTATTGCATCTGGACTGTTGCCTGCAGCCTCTTTGTGCATCGGCCGATGAAGATACCGACATACACTCTCTCAACATTAAAGAAGTGATGAAGCCAGGGATGTGCCTTGAATATAGTGCTGCCACGACTACACAGCCAGAGGCCTCCCTGGCTGGTCATTTCATGTGGCGTAGTCGGCAGGATCCGAGTCCCTTGCCGGAGAACCAGGAGTCTGAAGACCAAGTAGTGCCTGAAGCACGGAATTCGGACTATGAAAGAAGATTCCCAGTTCCCTGGTGGGAAGAAAACGAAGTACCCGCAGCGTTGGACCGGGTACAGGGTGACGACCAGGAAGCCGTTATCTGTGAGGAAGAAAAGGCGCGAAAAGTTGGCGCCGAAAGAAGAGCCTGGGGCTGGCCGGTGCCGAAGAGAAAGCATGGAGTACTCCGCCCAAAGAGGGGAGGCGCCAGCTCCAGGGCATTGAAGAAGAGGAAAAAGTACCTCAGCGGAGGAGTCAAGATGATGCGTGAGGCTGGGGGTGGAGTCCGTTTAAGAGCGGGAAACGAAGACCCGCCTCCACTTCCTCCAGTCTCAGCGTCGACACCACCGCCATTATCAGCGATTCTGTTGAGAACCGAGATGGAGAACTTTGGGCAACCTGCGGAGTTGGCGACGACTATGGCCCTCATCAGCCTTGGCCGAGGCCGACCCCGGTTCGCCCCTGCTAGCGAGGCCGCGATAGCGGATCTTCCCATTGGGCCGGGAGGCTCTACAAGACCGGACAAGGTCTCTTGGAAGACCTCATGGGACGCTCAAACCGGGAGCACCATTACAGAGGTGAAGGCGACCTATGCTACCCCGCCCATGCCAAGCCGTCCGGGGGTTGCTGCTTTCCCATGGGACACCCCGCAGCTTAACGCCGTCGCCACACCATTTGTCCCGGCGCCAGAGTCGGCTGAGGAGTTAGCCGGGCGTCTAGAGGAGGACCACCTGGGCTTCTTCTGGGACCCAGTCATCGCCCCGCCGGAGAAGTCGCACCCCAGGGTTCCGCCCTCGAAGCCTGACCCCGTCCAGGAACGGCTCCTGGCTGAGACCATTGTCCGGGAAATGCTGTCCGGTTCCGGTGGCGAGAAGTTAGCCCAGCAGTTTGTGACCGGGGTGGTAGTCAAGTTTAACCAGCAAGAGGGATACGGCTTCATCCGAGAAGTAGAGACCGGGGATGACTATTTTTATAACCGGGTTCATCTCGATGTCGAAGGACTCCCTAAGCGATTGCACACCCTTTGGCCGGGCGAGAAAGTCACCTTTCTGCCGGACGCCGGTAGCCGCGGCCTGTTTGCTGTCTGTGTCTCCCGCATGCCGACCTCCCGGGAAGCGGAGCAGTGGCAGGAGGAGATTGAGTGGGAGGAGCAGCAAGAGCGGCGCCGGAGTCACGCTAGGCCGAGTCTGTCTGAGCCCTCTCACCCCAGGCGCATCAAGGCTGTCATCCCAGAGGCAGTGGCTGAACCGACCCCCGATCCGGAGAGGGTTCCAGCCGTGGTAGCGGTGACGCAAAATGTCAACAACAGACCGGTTTTCATGCTGGACGCGTCGCCCGCCGCGCCACCACCGTCCCGGGCAGAAACGCCATCACCGCCAAGAGGAGCTGCAGCAGCTGTGCCGGAGGAACCGTGCTACGCTCCGGTGTCTTTCAGGCGAATTCGCCGCCAGCCGGGACAATCTCTGGGGGCCTACATCCAGGCTCAAGCGGAAGAATGGAAGAGAGCCTGGCCCCCAGAGTAAGCTGTTCACTCCAG
This sequence comes from Anomaloglossus baeobatrachus, assembly GCF_048569485.1. NCBI lineage: Eukaryota > Metazoa > Chordata > Amphibia > Anura > Aromobatidae > Anomaloglossus > Anomaloglossus baeobatrachus. Next base: position 280,379,657 of record NC_134359.1, read on the forward strand.
CACCTGTAAAGACCGGTGTTGTTTAAACCGGCAGAAGGTTTCTCTTGTTGTTCAAAAGTTTTACGGGCCTGTTGCCCTCCAGCTAAGACCGGGAGTGCTATTGAAGCCTCCGGGCACCTCCAGCGAAGACCGGGAGCGCTATTGAAGCCTCCGGGCACCCATCTAAGACCGGGAGCGCTGTTGAGCCTCCGGGCGCTATCCAGAGACCAGGAGCGCTGCTGCGCCATTAAGCGTCCCTAAAGATCGGGAGCGCCGCTGAACTGGTGCCGCTGTTGAGGACTGAACCGAAAGGTTTTTATGTGTTTATGTTTTTATGTGTTTAAGAGCCTTGCCGGGAGGCTCGGATTTTAAGAGGGGAGGCATGTAGTGGGTGGGCCTACCCCCTACTAGTCTAGCATAGATAACCCGGCACTGTTGTTATTAACCCCATTACGACCGCGTTACGTTTTAAAACGGCACTAAAAAAGGGTACTTATTCCTTTCTGCCGTTTTAAAACGGCGGTCGGAAAAAAGGGTCTAGCGCCCCCCAGAGTCAGAAAATTTCCGGGGTCTCAGCTGCCGGGGGTAGCTGAGACCCTGGAGATCATGATTCGGGCCGGTTTTTCCGGTCCCCGCTCACCTGATGACCGGTATACACCGTATACCGATCATCAAGTTATAGTAAATGACCGCGCCGGTAAAAAATCATTTATCTCCCATCTGGCATGATCAAACATGCCAGATGGGAGATAAATCTTTTTCCCGGTTCCCTCCGGTCCCCTCGGTATCCCCAAAGTGCCCCCCCCGACCCCCAACCCCCTCCCGAAAATCCAAGATGGCCGCGCGCATCGGAGAGCACAGCAGCGCGCCGGCCGCATTTACAGTGTTCCTATGGTTTCTGTCGTATGTGCCATAACACATACGACAGAAACCTGCTCCCTAGGCCCTGCCGGGTCCCCCCCTACCCCCCCCTGGTGTCCCCCGGTGTCCCCCGGTGTCATACATACCGGAGCGCTGATCCCCCGCGGCCCCCTCCTCCTTCTCTGCAGACGCCGGTCACATGTGCCGAGCAGATGACAGCTTCCTGTGTTCAGGACGCTGGCTGCTGATGCTGCTCAGCACTGTGCAGCTGTGACCCGGGGAGGGTGGGTGCAGCTTTTTGCACCCACTCTCCTCAAATGGAGGGTCTGCCCTCCTAGAAAATGGGGGATACGTTCCCTGAACGTGTCCCCCATATTCTAGAAGGTCCAGAGGCGACGTGGGACATCCAAATGGATTATAGTGGATTTTTTTTTTTCTTTTCAATAAATTGGTCAATCAGGGAATGTTTTGGGGAGTGTTTTTTCAAATAAATTTTTTTTTGTTGTCAATTTTTTTTCTTATTACTGTCAATTAGTTATGTCGGGTATCTGATAGACGCCGTGACATAACTAATTGCTGGGCTTGATGCCAGGTGACATTACACACCTGGTATCAACCCCATTCATTACCCCGTTAGCCAACGCACCAGGGCGCGGGATGAGCTGGGGCGAAGCGCCAGAATTGGCGCATCTAATGGATGCGCCACTTCTGGGGCGGCTGCGGCCTGCTATTTTTAGGCTGGGAAGAGTCCAATAACCATGGCTCTTCCCATCCTGAAAATACCAGACCCCAGCTGTCAGCTTCACCTTGGCTGGTGATCTAATTTGGGGGGACCCCACGTTTGTTTGTTTTTTTTAATTATTTATTTATAAATAATTAAAAAAAAAAAAACAGCTTGGGGAGCCCTCCAAATTGATCACCAGACAAGATGAAGCTGTCAGCTGTGGTTTGCAGGCTACAGCTGTCTGCTTTACCCTAGCTGGCTATCAAAAATAGGGGGGACCCCACGTCATTTATTTTAATTTTTTTTTTTTTTTTTGGGCTAAATACAAGGCTAGGCATCCTTTAGTGTCACATGAAAGGCACTAAAGGGCGCCAGCTTAGAATATGCAGGGGGGTGGGACGTTATATATGTTTGACATCTATCCATTCATCCACTGTAACATTTTACGCTGTGTGCCCACAATCAGGGTTTGCAGCGTTTTGGGCGCAGAGTGTTTTCCCTGCGTCCATAACGCTGCGTTGTGCAGTAGAAGCACAGTGGCAGGATTTTTAGAAATCCCGTGCCCACTGTGTTTCTTTTCTCCGCAGCATAAACCGACCTGTGGCGCAGCTTCCCGAGCCTCAGCATGTCAATTTATGCTGCGGAGATGAGTGTTCTTTGCAGGTAGAATAAAACTAAAGTCCACAGCAGCCTGAACCCAAATCGTGGGCATGGGCAGCTGCGTTCTCCCGTGGACAACACTCACATTTCTGCAGGAGGCTGACACTGTGTACTAGACGCCGTGTCGCTGGATCATGGCCACATAGCCTAAAGGCTACTTTACACGCTGCGATATCGGTCCCGATATCGCTAGTGTGGGTACCCGCCCCCATCTGTTGTGCGACACGGGCAAATCGCTGCCCGTGCCGCACAACATCGCGCAGACGCATCACACATACTTGCCTGCCCGGCGACGTCGCTGTGACCGGCGAACCGCCTCCTTTCTAAGGGGGCGGTCCGTGTGGCATCACAGTGACGTCACTGAGCGGCCGCCCAATAGAAGCGGAGGGGCGGAGATGAGTGGCCGGAACATCCCGCCCACCTTCTTCCTTCCTCATAGCGGCCGGGAGGCAGGTAAGGAGAGGTTCCTCGTTCCTGCGGCGTCACACATAGCGATGTGTGCTGCCGCAGGAGCGACGAACTACATCGTTACTGCTGCAGTAACGATAATCGAGAATGGACCCCCATGTCACCGATGAGCGATTTTGCACGTTTTTGCAACGATGCAAAATCGCTCATCGGTGTCACACGCAGCAACATCGCTAATGCGGCCGGATGTGCGTCACCAATTCCGTGACCCTAACGACTCCGCATTAGCGATGTCGCAGCGTGTAAAGCCCCCTTAACAGTGAGAAATTTGTTGCTACAGCAACATTTTTGTGAAGTACCTGTGGATTCAAAATGCTTACTATACTCCTGAATAAAATCCTTGAGGGGTCCAGTTTCCAAAATGAGGTCACTTGTGGGGGGTTTCTGATGTATAGGTACCCAAGGGGCCCTGCTAATGTGACATGGTGCGCGCAATTTACTTCAACTTTTCCAAAATTCAAATGGTGCTCCTTCCATTCCAAGCCCTCCCATTTATCCAAACAAAGGTTTTTGGCCACATGTGTGGTATCCCTGCGCTCACAAGAAATTAGATAACAACCTGTGGGGTACACGTTTTGTTGTTGCCTCTTGAAAAAGTGAAAAATGTGTCGCTAAATCAACATTTTTGTGAAAAAAATGAAAATTTCAATATGGCAACCTAAGCTTATCAAATTCTGTGAAGTATTCGTGGATTCAAAATGCTCAATATACACCTAGATTAAAGCCTTGAGGGGTCTTATTTCCAGAATGGGGTCACTTGTGGGGGACCTCCACTGCTTAGGCACCTCAGGGGCTCTCCTAATGCAACATGGCGTCCGCTATTGATTCCAGCCAATTTTGCAGTCAAACTGCACTCCTTCTCTTCTGAGCCCTGTAGTGTGCCCAAACAGTTGATTTCCACCACATACAAGATATCAACAAACTCAGGAGAAATTGCGCAATAAATTTCATGGTGATTTATTTCCTGTTACCCTTGTGAAAAAAAAAGCTACCTGGTTGAAGTAACAATTTTGTGGTAAAATTTTATTTTTTTATTTTCATGGCTCAACGTTATAAACTTCTGTAAAGCACCTGGAGGTTCAGGGTACTCACCAAACATCAAGATAAATTCCTTGAGGGGCCTAGTTTCCAATATGGGGTCACTTGTGGTGTTTTTTTGCTGTTTACGTACCTTAGGGGTCCTCCAAATGCGACATGGTGCCTGCAATCTTTTTCAGCCAAATTTCCTTTCCAAAATTCAAATATTGCTCCTTCCGTTCCAAGCCCTCCCATTTCTCCAAAGAAAGGTTTCAGACCACAAGTGAGGTATCACCGCGCTCATAAAAAAGTGGGTAACAAACGTTGGGGTCAAATTTTTGGAATTACCTCTTGAAAAAGTGAAAAAATTGATGCTAAAGCAACATTTTTGAGAAAAAAATGAAAATTTTCAATGTGACAACGTAACGTTATCAAAATCTGTGAAGTACTTGTGGATCCAAAATGCTCACTATACCCCTAGATAGAAGCCTTAAGGGGTCTAGTTTCCAAAATGGTGTCACTTGTGAGGGGTTTCTGCTGTTTAGGTACCTTAGCGGACATGTAAATGCAACATGGTGCCCGCAATCTATTTCAGCCAAATTTGCTTTCCAAAATTCAAATATTGCTCCTTCTGTTCCGAGCCCTCCCATTTGTCCAAACAAAGGTTTCTGACCACATGTGGGGTATTGGCGCGCTCATAAGAAAGTGGGGAACAAGTTTTGGGGTTCATTTTGTTGTGTTATTTCTTCTAAAAGTGAATAAATTTGGGGTAGAGCAACATTTTAGGTAAAATTTTATTTTTTGCTTTTTTTCATTCCACTTTGCTTTAGTTCCTGTGAAGCACCTGAAGGGTTAATAAACTTCTTGGATGTGGTTTTGAGTACTTTGAGGGGTGCTGTTTTGAGAATGGTGTCACTTTTAGGTATTTTCTGTCACTTAGGCCTCTCAAAGTCACTTCAAATGTGATGTGGTCCCTAAAAAAATGGTTTTGTGAATTTTGTTGAAAAAATGGGAAATTGCAGATGAACTTTGACCCCTTCTAACTTCCTAACCCCAAAACATTTTGTTTCAGAAATTGCGCTAATGTAAAGTAGACATGTGGGAAATGTTATTTATTAACTGTTTTGTGTGACATAACTCTCTGGGTTAAGGGCATAAAAATTAAAAGTTTGAAAATTGCAAAATTTTCAAAATTTTCATCAAATTTCCGATTTTTTCACAAATAAAAGCAAAAAATATCGTTCTAAATTTATAACTATCATGAAGTACAATATGTCACGAAAAAACAATGTCAGAATCACCGGGATCCGTTGAAGCGTTCCAGAGTTATGACCTCATAAAGTGACACTGGTCAGAATTGCAAAAAATGGCCTGGGCATTAAGGACAAAACTGGCTTCGTCCTTAAGGGGTTAAAAATGTTTTACTATTGTTCTATGATGTGTTAGGGCACCCCCTAGTGGCCGGGTGGGACGGCTGTTGCCACCGGGGAGGAGGAGTCGGCCGGATTGCTAGGCAAGGTCTGAATGTGTGTGAGACGGAAAGATCCGGGTCAGCGGAGTGTGAACATCTGGAGCGGCAAGTGCGATTGTGTGAGCGGAACATCAGGGGACACCGGAGATAAGGAGGTGGACGCAACCTCAAAGCCTATTCTGCCGGTGTGGGTCCGGTGTATGCTTGGCTGAAGAGTGGGAGTCCAGTGGCGCAACCTCAAAGCCTATTCTGCCGGTGTGGGTCCGGTGTATGCTTGGCTGAAGAGTGGGAGGAGTACTCTGGGCATATCCCCATCAGAGGGTGCGTTTGGGCAGGTTGTCCCCAGCTCCACTAATATTGCCGGAATCCGCTGACCGGAGTGTTTTTTCCTCTTTAACTTTGTGAATAAATGTCGTTTTTATTGCATCTGGACTGTTGCCTGCAGCCTCTTTGTGCATCGGCCGATGAAGATACCGACATACACTCTCTCAACATTAAAGAAGTGATGAAGCCAGGGATGTGCCTTGAATATAGTGCTGCCACGACTACACAGCCAGAGGCCTCCCTGGCTGGTCATTTCATAGTCACCATCACAGATCCTCTTCAGATCTCGTTCCCGCTGGTCTCTGCTTCTTGTCTTTGCTTCTTCTCTCTGCCTGTCGCGGGTGACTGACAGTCATGTGGTTTCAGGCCATAGAAGGTCACAGTGTTTGGCATTGTTCCTGCGGTCAGTATTCATTGGTATAGGTAGCTTTCCTGCTGGATTCATCTCTCCACTTTTAGATCCAGCAGGAGCTCACCTTCCACCCAGTTGCTGATCATCAGTATTCTCTTGGTGTTTTTATACCCCTTGCTTCCTAGGACTGGTGCTGGTTATATTCTTTAGTTTATTCAAGCCCTGGGTGCAAGCAAATGGCTTGCTCTCCTCTGTGGTATCATTGCTGAAAACATTGCTGAACTTCTACCTGAGTCATCTGTGAATTATTTCATGCTTTCCCCCTGTGTGTGTTCCTTGTGTTTTCCTTTAGTGTTTAGTGGGGTTGATGAAGAGCTCATCCCATCCGTTCCCTATTTAGGGCCCAGCACTAGGGATACCTAGGGTCAGGTATCCAGCTCGGCGCATAGGTGTGGAACCTATCTAGGGTGGTGAGGGACCCCAGGGACTAGCCCTAGGCTTGGTCAGGGGGTCACCATCTTCCCTTTACCTAGACACAGGGTTTCCCTTCCCTTTTGCCGTGCGATTGGTACATCCCCGTACCTAGCGTGACACTGCCCTTCACTATGGAAATGGCTGGAAATGTCTTCTCAGCCAATCTTTGGCAACCCAGACGAGTGCCGGAATGAGATCAGCAGGGGAGGTATGAGGGTGAGCATAATTGTAGGGCATTTCACACAAGAAAGCGTGGTCCTAAATTCTGTTATAATGTTGGAAATGGTATAAACTGGGGAGACTTACCATTATTGGCACGAGCAGGGCACCAGTCGCCATGCACCGGATGATTGTAGCACGGTGCTGCCATAATGGAGATTCTGTCGTTGGCAGAAAGTTCACACCAGCTAGAAATCTATTGGAGATTCTTAGTAAGGCCTCCATCACCCATCACACATCAGTGATTCCGGTACATGTGACGTCCATTTTCATATATACTGGAGACACGGACATGCGCAGACCCATTCAAATCAATAGGTCTGCGCACACATCAGTGTTTTCACAAGGACCATTTGTCCGTATATAGCAACCGCGTGTCTTGGACAAGTCCGTTTTTCTCCGGCAGCACTGATGTCACATAGTCCGCACACTGGTGTGATCAGTGTGACACATACCAGAGAAAACAGGTGTTTTTTAAATAAAATTATTTTCCATACTCACCTGTCTCCAGCAATGCTGTTTTTGGTGCTCCTGTTACTTGCTTCCGGGCCCGCTGATCATGCTCATGAATATTCACTGCACTGTGGACCCGGAAGTGGCAGCGCCGGAGACAGCAGCACCAAAGACAGGCGAGTAAAAGTTCCTGCTATCATGGCTAGCACACGGTGAACACTTGTGTGCCAAAATCATGGCACACAGATGGGCCATACGCATCTTCAACATGGCCGTACAAAACAAGAACGTTTTTCACAGACATGTGAAGGAGGCCTAATAGTGTAAGGCCGTGTGCACACTGCGTTTTTATCACTTTTTTTTTATGCGTTTTTTAATTCAGTTTTGTCTCAAAACGGCAAACAACTCCTTATGCCAGCAAAGTCAATGAGAAGTTTAGTGCACACATTGAGTATTTTCTCCTTGCAGATTTGGTGCACAAAATAATCTGCAGCGTGTCAAGCCTTTCAGCGTTTTTGCAGCATTTTTGCACCCATTTACTTCAACTTGTAAAACACATGAAGAAACACAAAAAAGTGGCAAAAAACGCGTCTTTGTGCTGCGTTTTTCCTGCCAAGGGTTTATCTTGGCTGGGGATGAAAATTAGGGGGGACCGCATGTCGTTTTTTTAAAAATTTATTTAAATACAATAAAAAAAAAAGCTGCATCACCGGCACACCCGCGCACTCTTCTGACAGGAGCGTGCATGGGTTTCTAGGTACATGCACGCTCATGCTCCGAGAGCGCAGGCTGATGTCATGTCAGACTTGTACGAGTCTGACAGCGCATCACCGACACAGCCACACGCACTTCTGACAGGAGCGTGCATGTGTTTCTGTCTACATGCACGCTCACCATACTGACCCGCAGACACTTGCACTGCCTTCCCGCCCACCGGCCGTCCTGCTGCCTGTGATTGGTTGCAGTCAGCTGACATACTGACACTCAGGGTGGGGGCGCGTTTAGCTGCAACCAGTTACATACGCCGGTGGGCGGGCAAAACAATGAATATTGAATTCTTGGCTCCGGAAGGGAAAAGTGTAACCCGGAAGGAGTTTGCTGCCATGACACCGCCTGGGTGAGTACACCGCGCACGCTCCTACCCCCCTATCCCCTCCACAAGCATTTTTAATCTCCGTATTCTGGTCCTCATAGACTATGGGCACCAGAATCCGGAGCGGATTCGGATTTTTTTTTTCAATCCGGCGGTTATCCACCGGTCCCGGATTTTGGCAGATTCGATCAACTTTAATCAGTAAGTTTCCGAGCTTTGGGATCGGCACAAATGGGAATTTGTATCTCCAAGGGGGAACATTTATCCCTGTTACAAAATATAGTGACAGGTCGGACACCGGGCTGCTGCCCAATCCATTCTCTACGGGTCTGCCGGAAAATGCCAATCGGTGGAGCATTCGCACTGCTGCCCCATTCTAAACTTGCCCCATTCCGGCGATCGGTGCAAGTCCCAGCAGTCAGACCTCCGCCGATCAGTAAGTGATCACCTATCTGGTGGATAGGTGATCACTTGCTTTCACTAGACGCCTTTATACTTTAGCAGGTCCCCCATGCCGGCACCGGTTGAACCAGATGTGCTTGCAACATGCCTTAAGCACAAAGCTAAAAGATTGCAAAAACAAGAGTTCTTCATCGTTGTGGCAGTCTATGGTAGAGCGTGTCATCACAAGTCGTCTGTGTGCACTTGGTGGTTTCATGGTGCGGCACAAGCACTCAGCACAGCTTTACCGAGGAAGATGCAGAGCTGGATGTGCTGCGGCTGGGGGAGACACAGGTAGTGTGCCCAATGTGACGTCCCACGGGGGTGTCCTATGTAATTGGCTGTATGGACACTGACGTATGTAGAAGATGGACAGCGATACCCCACGGTGTAGCATCTTCTCCTTCATATCAGAGGACACAAAGCTTCTCCACATATGACCCAGCGAGAAACAAGTACTGATTAGTCTGATTGGCGGGGGTGACTACAGGGGCACCACATAGTGTGATTGTGGGGGTGACGACAGGGTCACCACATAGTGTCATTGTGGGGGTGATTACAGGGGTACCACATAGTGTGATTGTGGGGGTGACTACAGGGGCACCGCATAGTGTGATTGTGGGGGTGACTATAGGGGTACCACAAAGTGTGATTGTGGGGGTGACTATAGGGGTATCACATAGTGATTGTGGGGCTGACTATAGAGGCACTACATAGTGTGATTGTGGGGGTGACTACAGGGGCACCACATAGTGTGATGGTGGGGTGACTACTCGGGCACTACATAGTGTGATTATGGGTGTGACTACAGGCTACAGGGGCACCACATAGTGTAATTATGGGGGGGACTATAGGGGTACCACAAAGTGTGATTGGGGGGGTGAGTACTGGGGCACCACATAGTGTCATTGTAGGAGTGACTACAGGGGCACCACATAGTGTCATTGTGGAGGTGACTACAGGGGCACCACATAGTGTGATGGTGGGGGAGACTACAGGGGTACCACATAATGTGATGGTGGGAGTGACTACTGGGGCACTACATAGTGTCATTGTGGGGGTGACTATAGGGGCACCACATAGTGTGATATTGGGGGTGACTATAGAGGCACCACATAGTGTCATTGTGGGGGTGACTACAGGGGTACCACATAGTGTCATTGTGGGGATGACTACAGGGGCACCACATAGTGTGATTGTGGGGGTGACTACAGGGGCACCACATAGTGTGATTGTGGGGGTGACTACAGGGGCACCACATAGTGTGATTGTGGGGGTGATTACAGGGGCACCACGTAGTGTGATTGTGAGGGTGACTACAGGGGCACCACATAGTGTGATTGTGGGGGTGATTACAGGGGCACCACATAGTGTGATTGTGGGGGTGACTACAGGGGCACCACATAGTGTGATTGTGGGGGTGATTACAGGGGCATCACATAGTGTGATTGTGGGGGTGACTACAGGGGCACCACATAGTGTGATTGTGGGGGTGATTACAGGGGCATCACATAGTGTGATTGTGGGGGTGACTACTGGGGCACCACATAGTGTGATTGTGGGGGTGATTACAGGGGCATCACATAGTGTGATTGTGGGGGTGATTACAGGGGCATCACATAGTGTGATTGTGGGGGTGACAACAGGGGCATCACATAGTGTGATTGTGGGGGTGACTATAGGGGTACCACATTCGAGTGCCCATCATGCTGAATAGGAGCTTTGGATTTGGACTCTTATTTGGCGTGTGGTTCACACATCATGTTCTTCATGTAGTTTTTTGTATAATTTTTATTTTGCCAGTTAGCCATAAAGGGCACTCGCCAAAATGGAAGCCGCGGCGCTCATTCATGTCTGTGTAGAGGGGTGAAAGCACTTGCACCCACTCTTTGCTCTTCTGCCTTTGGGGCTCCTCATTTTCTGCACAGGTCGGACCCTGACCTAATTTCTATACCTCGGCAGGAAACCTCAGTATACAGACGAGGGGTGATTAATTAGACCGAATATGTAAAGCATTTATAGTGGATGCTCAACCCCTTCATTAATCCCGGGCTGCGTGCACATTAGTGCCGTCTGTTGCCTGCGCTGTCATCCGTACCTCCGCTTGTTGTCTGATTATACATCTCCTCGTCTCTCCATAAACAAACGCAATATAATTATCTGGCATCAAATTCTGCAAGATTTACAATTTACAGAGAGGGAATATCTCCATAACGGCCTATTATCTCCACGTTGTACTCCAGAGCTGCGTGCACAATTCTGCTGGCTTCGGAGAAAAGCAATCTTAGGCCTCCTTCACACGTCCGTAATTCCGGTATGTATGACGTCCGTTTTCACATGGACATACGCAGACCCATTAAAATCAATGGGTCTGCGCACACATCAGTGTTTTCACAAGGACCGCGTGTCCATGTGTTCTGCATGGAGACAAGTCCATTTTTCTCCGGCAGCACTGATGTCACACGGACCGCACGCTGATGTGATCCGTATGACACGTACCGGAGAAAACACGTGTCTTTGAAATACAATTATTTTCTATACTCACCTGCCTCCGGCGCTGCTGTCACTTTCTTCCCGGGCCCGCTCATTATACTCCTGCATATTCACTGCACCACAGACCCAGAAGCAGCAGCAGCAGCGCTGGAGACATCAGCACCGGGGACAGCATCGCCGGGGACAGGTGAGTAAAAATCTCCTGCCTTCCGCGTGCTATCACGGATAGCACACGGTGAACACTAGAGTGCCCAAATCACGGCACACGGATGGGCCTTACACGCCTTCAACACGGCCATACAAAACACGAACGTAAAAACTTAATGGCCCACTACTTTATAGAATCTCAACTAACCTGTTAAGTGTATAATGACAAAATTGTTTACTGTTTCTACTGACAATGAACAGAATTATGAGCGAAGCTCTGGAGGAAATGACACACAGGACACAGGATGGTGTAAGTAATGTGTAATGAGAAAGGTGCCATTCCACATACACCGCCGTCCTCCTCAGCTAGTGGCGTGACTTGAAGCTCATGGACGGCAATGCAAAAGTTTGTGACCCCCTATTATTGCAAGTATATAATAGCATAGACCAGAGGGAATTTTGGGGGCCCCCTAGGTTCCGGGGTCCAGGTGCAATTGTAGCCCCTGCACTTGTGGGTGACTGTTGGTATACAGAATACCATATATCAGCACTATTAGGGTGGGAGATGGGGATCACTGCGCTCCATGGCCCTTTGCTGCTGTATTAATACACCGTCCGGGCAGTAGGAGGCGCTCACGGCTCATCCTCCCGCACATGTAAACCTTGCAGTTTTCGATGCTGAGGACAAGGATATTCTCTATTCTGTGAAAAAACAGTCCAGAGGCCAATTCTCTGGTCCTATGTAAACCTAGTGGGCACAGTACCACCCTCATCATTGCACAACGACCAGTGACCACACACCCTGCCCCGATGAATGGGAGCGTCTGTAAACAACTGTGTATAATGACCCAAGGGACGGCTGGAACCTGTGCTTGTGGGACTACAACCCTCAGCATGTCCTGCATGCAGCATTGTCTCTTCTGCGCGGTGTCGCCCATATTTTACTCTTTTATTCCCTTTTTTATCGCTATACGCTTTGTGTGACAGACGCTAAATATAGACAGGATAAAGCTGATTGTGTATTATATCCAGAGCGGCTCCAGCCATAGACAAGGTAAACATTGCTGTAGGTAGCGGCATCACACAGGAGGCATCCTGGGAATGTGGCGGGTAATCTGCACTGTGATTGGCAGACGGCTCCCTCATATTTGGAGCTTTTCACGGGATGGATATCTTAGGCTGCGGGGGGTTAATATTGTGTGGGTGCCTAGCTTTCATCTATATGAAGAGTGTATATAGATATTTTTATCATATAACTAATTGCTGTGAAATGGAAAATGTTCTATGTATAGAAAGTCCTCACAGCGGAGCGACAGCCAGAGGGAAACCTCATAGATACGGTAGATAGATAGATAGAGGGATAGATAGAGGGATAGATAGATAGAGGGATAGATAGAGGGATACATAGAGGGATAGAGGGATAGATAGATAGAGGGATAGATAGATAGAGGGATAGATAGAGGGATACATAGAGGGATAGAGGGATAGATAGATAGATGGATAGATAGAGGGATAGATAGAGGGATAGATAGAGGGATAGATAGATAGATGGATAGATAGATGGATAGATAGATGGATAGATAGAGGGATAGATGGATAGATAGATAGAGGGATAGATAGATAGAGGGATAGATAGAGGGATACATAGAGGGATAGTGGGATAGATAGAGGGATAGATAGATAGAGGGATAGATAGATAGAGGGATAGATAGAGGGATACATAGAGGGATAGAGGGATAGATAGAGGGATAGATAGATAGATGGATAGATAGATAGAGGGATAGATAGAGGGATAGATAGAGGGATAGATAGATAGAGGGATAGATAGATAGAGGGATAGATAGATAGAGGGATAGATAGATAGATAGATAGAGGGATAGATAGATAGAGGGATAGATAGATAGAGGGATAGATAGATAGAGGGATAGATAGATAGAGGGATAGATAGATAGAGGGATAGATAGATAGAGGGATAGATAGATAGAGGGATAGATAGAGGGATAGCTAGAGGGATAGATAGAGGGATAGATAGAGGGATAGATAGAGGGATAGATAGAGGGATAGATAGATAGATAGAGGGATAGATAGATAGAGGGATAGATAGATAGAGGGATAGATAGATAGAGGGATAGATAGATAGAGGGATAGATAGATAGAGGGATAGATAGATAGAGGGATAGATAGATAGAGGGATAGATAGAGGGATAGATAGATAGAGGGATAGATGGATAGATAGAGGGATAGATAGATAGAGGGATAGAGGGATAGATGGATAGAGGGATAGATGGATAGAGGGATAGATGGATAGAGGGATAGAGGGATAGATAGATAGAGGGATAGATAGAGGGATAGATAGATAGATAGAGGGATAGATAGATAGAGGGATAGATAGATAGAGGGATAGATAGAGGGATAGATAGATAGAGGGATAGATAGATAGAGGGATAGATAGATAGAGGGATAGATAGATAGAGGGATAGATGGATAGATAGAGGGATAGATAGATAGAGGGATAGAGGGATAGATGGATAGAGGGATAGATGGATAGAGGGATAGATGGATAGAGGGATAGATGGATAGAGGGATAGAGGGATAGAGGGATAGATAGATAGAGGGATAGATAGATAGATAGAGGGATAGATAGATAGAGGGATAGATAGATAGAGGGATAGATAGATAGATAGAGGGATAGATAGATAAATAGAGGGATAGATAGAGGGATAGATAGATAGAGGGATAGATAGATAGAGGGATAGATAGATAGATGGATAGATAGATAGAGGGATGGATAGATAGAGGGATGGATAGATAGAGGGATGGATAGATAGAGGGATGGATAGATAGAGGGATGGATAGATAGAGGGATGGATAGATAGAGGGATGGATAGATAGAGGGATGGATAGATAGAGGGATGGATAGATAGAGGGATGGATAGATAGAGGGATGGATAGATAGAGGGATGGATAGATAGAGGGATGGATAGATAGAGGGATGGATAGAGGGATGGATAGAGGGATGGATAGAGGGATAGATAGAGGGATAGATAGAGGGATAGATAGAGGGATAGATAGATGGATAGATAGATGGATAGATAGAGGGATAGATAGAGGGATAGATAGAGGGATAGATAGAGGGATAGATAGAGGGATAGATAGAGGGATAGATAGAGGGATAGATAGAGGGATAGATAGAGGGATAGATAGAGGGATAGATAGAGGGATAGATAGAGGGATAGATAGAGGGATAGATAGATAGAGGGATGGATAGATAGAGGGATAGATAGATGGATAGATAGATAGAGGGATGGATAGATAGAGGGATGGATAGATAGAGGGATGGATAGATAGAGGGATGGATAGATAGAGGGATGGATAGATAGAGGGATGGATAGATAGAGGGATGGATAGATAGAGGGATGGATAGATAGAGGGATGGATAGATAGAGGGATGGATAGATAGAGGGATGGATAGATAGAGGGATGGATAGAGGGATGGATAGAGGGATGGATAGAGGGATGGATAGAGGGATAGATAGAGGGATAGATAGAGGGATAGATAGATGGATAGATAGAGGGATAGATAGAGGGATAGATAGAGGGATAGATAGAGGGATAGATAGAGGGATAGATAGAGGGATAGATAGAGGGATAGATAGAGGGATAGATAGAGGGATAGATAGAGGGATAGATAGAGGGATAGATAGAGGGATAGATAGAGGGATAGATAGATAGATAGAGGGATAGATAGATAGATAGAGGGATAGATAGATAGATAGAGGGATAGATAGAGGGATAGATAGATAGATAGAGGGATAGATAGAGAGATAGATAGATAGAGGGATAGATAGATAGATAGAGGGATAGATAGATAGATAGAGGGATAGATAGAGGGATAGATAGAGGGATAGATAGAGGGATAGATAGAGGGATAGATAGAGGGATAGATAGAGGGATAGATGGATAGATGGATAGATGGATAGATAGAGGGATAGATGGATAGAGGGATAGATAGAGGGATAGATAGAGGGATAGATAGATAGATAGAGGGATAGATAGAGAGATAGAGGGATAGATAGATAGATAGAGGGATAGATAGAGAGATAGATAGATAGAGGGATAGATAGATAGAGGGATAGATAGATAGATAGAGGGATAGATAGATAGATAGAGGGATAGATAGAGGGATAGATAGAGGGATAGATAGAGGGATAGATGGATAGATAGATAGAGGGATGGATAGATAGAGGGATGGATAGATAGAGAGATGGATAGAGAGATGGATAGAGAGATGGATAGAGAGATAGATAGAGAGATAGATAGAGGGATAGATAGAGGGATAGATAGAGGGATAGATAGAGGGATAGATAGAGGGATAGATAGAGGGATAGAGGGATAGATAGAGGGATAGATAGAGGGATAGATAGAGGGATAGATAGAGGGATAGATAGAGGGATAGATAGATAGAGGGATAGATAGATAGAGGGATAGATAGATAGAGGGATAGATAGATAGAGGGATAGATAGATAGAGGGATAGATAGATAGAGGGATAGATAGATAGAGGGATAGATAGATAGAGGGATAGATAGATAGAGGGATAGATAGATAGATAGAGGGATAGATAGAGAGATAGAGGGATAGATAGATAGATAGATAGAGGGATAGATAGAGAGATAGATAGATAGAGGGATAGATAGATAGAGGGATAGATAGATAGAGGGATAGATAGATAGAGGGATAGATAGATAGAGGGATAGATAGAGGGATAGATAGAGGGATAGATAGAGGGATAGATAGAGGGATAGATAGAGGGATAGATAGAGGGATAGATAGAGGGATAGATAGATAGAGGGATAGATAGATAGAGGGATAGATAGAGGGATAGATAGAGGGATAGATAGAGGGATAGATAGAGGGATAGATAGAGGGATAGATAGAGGGATAGATAGATAGATAGAGGGATAGATAGATAGATAGAGGGATAGATAGAGAGATAGAGGGATAGATAGATAGATAGAGGGATAGATAGAGAGATAGATAGATAGAGGGATAGATAGATAGAGGGATAGATAGATAGATAGAGGGATAGATAGAGGGATAGATAGAGGGATAGATAGAGGGATAGATAGAGGGATAGATAGAGGGATAGATAGAGGGATAGATAGATGGATAGATAGAGGGATAGATAGAGGGATAGATAGAGGGATAGATAGAGAGATAGAGGGATAGATAGATAGATAGAGGGATAGATAGAGAGATAGATAGATAGAGGGATAGATAGATAGAGGGATAGATGGATAGATAGAGGGATAGATAGAGGGATAGATAGAGGGATAGATAGAGGGATAGATAGATAGAGGGATAGATAGAGGGATAGATAGAGGGATAGATGGATAGATAGATAGAGGGATGGATAGATAGAGGGATGGATAGATAGAGGGATGGATAGATAGAGGGATGGATAGATAGAGGGATGGATAGATAGAGGGATGGATAGATAGAGGGATGGATAGATAGAGGGATGGATAGATAGAGGGATGGATAGATAGAGGGATGGATAGATAGAGGGATGGATAGATAGAGGGATGGATAGATAGAGGGATGGATAGATAGAGGGATGGATAGATAGAGGGATGGATAGATAGAGGGATGGATAGATAGAGGGATGGATAGATAGAGGGATGGATAGATAGAGGGATGGATAGATAGAGGGATGGATAGAGGGATAGATAGAGGGATAGATAGAGGGATAGATAGAGGGATAGATAGAGGGATAGATAGAGGGATAGATAGAGGGATAGAGAGATGGATAGAGAGATAGATAGAGAGATAGATAGATAGAGGGATAGATAGAGGGATAGATAGAGGGATAGATAGAGGGATAGATAGAGGGATAGATAGAGGGATAGATAGAGGGATAGATAGAGGGATAGAGGGATAGATAGAGGGATAGATAGAGGGATAGATAGAGGGATAGATAGAGGGATAGATAGAGGGATAGATAGATAGAGGGATAGATAGATAGAGGGATAGATAGATAGAGGGATAGATAGATAGAGGGATAGATAGATAGAGGGATAGATAGATAGATAGAGGGATAGATAGAGAGATAGAGGGATAGATAGAGAGATAGAGGGATAGATAGATAGATAGATAGAGGGATAGATAGAGAGATAGATAGATAGAGGGATAGATAGATAGAGGGATAGATAGATAGAGGGATAGATAGAGGGATAGATAGAGGGATAGATAGAGGGATAGATAGAGGGATAGATAGAGGGATAGATAGATAGAGGGATAGATAGATAGAGGGATAGATAGATAGAGGGATAGATAGAGGGATAGATAGAGGGATAGATAGAGGGATAGATAGAGGGATAGATAGAGGGATAGATAGAGGGATAGATAGATAGAGGGATAGATAGATAGAGGGATAGATAGATAGAGGGATAGATAGATAGAGGGATAGATAGAGGGATAGATAGAGGGATAGATAGAGGGATAGATAGAGGGATAGATAGAGGGATAGATAGAGGGATAGATAGATAGAGGGATAG